>NC_135860.1:12914659-13152159 GCF_031162955.1 Sander vitreus
GGATGTTTATGTTTAGAGATATATGTTCTCAGTTCCCTCCCTTTAACCCCCCAACACACACACACACACACACACACACACACACACACACACACACACACACACACACACACACACACACACACACACACACACACACACTTTCACTCTTTGTCATTTACCTCCATTTATTGCACCCGCCGAGTAAGAAAGCAAAGGGCGTCTTTCGAAATGATTACAAAGCTAGACAGGTGAGCAAAATGGATACATTCTATTTATATGATATATGTCTTTCTATTTGACACATATTTATACAAATTGCACATGCATACTGTTAAATGAAAAAAGGGTTTTTACAAGTGATGATACTTTGATACTAGTATAAAAATATTCTTAGTGAAATTCTGTTTAAATAATTATGGCACTATACCACCTCTGAGCATCATCAATTGAGGTTTCAGTATTAATGAGTGATGAAGGCCTTTAATGTCCTGGTTTCGCTAAAAGTTGTGAAACTGAGAGTGAAAAAAAGCAGTGAATGTTAGTCGTCTTTTGACTATTGATTACTCACATTTGGTTAACCACAGGTTTAACATGAGTTTATTGTGCTAATTACTGTAGGTATCAAACTTGAATTCATGTGTGCGTTATCTGACTAATAATAAGTTAAAATGGTAATTTAATGAGTTTCTTTACAGAATTGGTCTCATATACTTTCCTGGCATAATTACAGAATACTACTGAGATTCTGTTGCCAACGAATTCTGTTAACAGAACAGCAACGCTTTCGAGAACAACATTATTACTGATTAAATGTTGACTGATAAATTCAGATTGCACTTTTTTTTTAAGTGGATCTATTATTTAAAAAAGAACATTTTAAGTATTCTTTAGGTAGGATGTACTGCGCACATATGTCATTACTTAATAAAAAGGACACCTTTTATCCCTGTGTCTCAGTGTGCTTTTGCCCCGAAAAAAGTTCATCTACCATTACAAGAACATGCGCTGGGCAAAGGGTCGGCATGAGACATATCTCTGCTTTGTAGTGAAGAGGCGAGTGGGGCCAGACTCCTTATCCTTTGACTTTGGACACCTCCGCAATCGCAATGGCTGCCATGTAGAGGTAAGTTATGTAGGTCAAGATGGGGGAAAGGCAGAAAATAACAATTAAAAGTATAGGATGATTTTATCTCTGTTATTTTTTTCATTCTCCATAGCTGCTGTTCCTGCGCTACCTTGGAGCCTTGTGCCCTGGTTTGTGGGGATGCGGAGGTACTGGAGAGAGGAGGCTCAGTTACTCCATCACCTGGTTCTGCTCCTGGTCTCCTTGTGCCAACTGCTCCATCAGACTGTCCCAGTTCCTCAGCCGGACGCCCAACCTTCGCCTAAGGATTTTCGTCTCTCGCCTTTACTTCTGTGACACGGAGAACAGCCCTGAAAGAGACGGCCTAAGAATGTTGAAAAAAGCTGGCGTGCAGATCACAGTCATGAGTTATAAAGGTGGAGGCATAAATCTGTGTATATGTGGTAGAGATGATGTGTAGGCTATATGATTCTAGAGCAAGAAACTAACGGAAGATCAAACAAGCCAGATTCCACTTAAAAAGTCATTGTTTTCCTTATCATGGTCGCTTTCTGGATGTGAACAATGATCATTTTTTCCTCTCTCTCTTCAGACTTCTTTTATTGCTGGCAGACCTTTGTGGATCGTAAGCAAAGCAACTTCAAGGCCTGGGAAGAGCTGCACCCAAACTCTGTTCGCCTTGCCAGAAAACTCAACCGCATCCTCCAGGTAGAAGATTTACTATACTGTATGTCTTTCTTCAATCTGCAGTCTTAAGTCAAACCAATCAAGATTTGTTTAAAAATTCTATTAATTACATGTTTTCTTCCTTCCTTCCTTTCTTTCTTTCTCAGCCTTTTGAAACAGAAGATTTAAGAGATGCCTTCAAGCTTCTTGGACTGTGAAAAATACCTGTGACCTGTGATCTGGTGTTACCATTAGGTCTATCATTAAGTCTGTATAGAAAAAGACATGTTGGTGTTGGTCCATCACTACAACTGCTTTTACTGAGAATGAGAAAAGTTGTGGCAAGGCTTGCAACATTAGGTAGCTGCTGCTTGCTGTTTCTGTAGCAATATGGTCATGTGAAATAAAACAATGCGATAATTATGTCTTGTGTTGTTGATGTTAACTTATGTTAGCCAAGCTAACATTAGCTTTTCAAAAATGATTATAGAACTTCCGCTAACTGGTGATATATCCAGCTAACTGCTAATAAGTGTTGAGCATTGGACTGACTGCAAATTAAAAGTGAACTATAGTGGCAAATTATGGGAGAGACATAAGCAAAAATGTAAATGGTTCAAATTGAAGCAGCAGAAGCAGAGATATCCTAAATGTTAGCTCCTAATACAAGTCAACACTTTTTGTGTGGTAAATGCTCATTTCTTTCAAACTCCATGGCATGCCCCAGTTTGTAATGTAGCTAGGCTTGCTGTACAGTCTCCGAGTCCAAGCCAAAACTACTCATGTGATGTCACTTAAGATATTTTCATTTAGTTGATGCAGGCTCAGAAGTACTTTTGTACTTTCCATGTTAAGTAAAATATCTTTGTGTGTATAATTGGTGGAATGTCGATTTAAGGGCATCACTGAAACAGTAGCAGTGAAGCTGGGTCGCCAGTTTGTGCGCAAATACACCGTCTATTACGGTCACGCTTTAACGCCGCACGGTCGGACACGCCACTCACCGTCACTACCAACGGCGGCGTGCACCACCGACTGAGTAAAAGTCAAGATGGCGACTGACGGTCAGTCCGAGTACGAGGCGGTCCTCTGTGTCAAACCTGAAGTCAACGTTTACCGAATCCCACCGAGAGCTTCCAACCGGGCTATCAGGTGAGGGGGAGCAGCGGCCTGATGGCAAGATTTCTGACCCAGCATCCGCGAGCTGCAGCCGTTAGGAGTCATTGCCTCGGCGACCTACCTACCGAGCTCATCCCCTAATCATGTCGGTAGCTCAAGTAACGGCGGTTTTTGTGCCGGTTGTTATTGTATGATTTACAAGGTCATCATGGGAAATACGTACGGTTATACCTGCACTGCGTTAGCCCTCTAAACAGGGACTGGGATGGATGGGTTACATTCCTGTCAGTTAATATGCTGTCGTCCAATGGCACATCAGGATAAATAATGCTTACACTGCTTAAAAGTGATTTTATAGGACAACTTTCTTGGTAATTACATTTTATTTAGCTCTAGATACTCTTATTTTGCTTGTCTGACATTTAGGTAGTAGGCAGTATAACAGAGCAGCATCCCTGGAGCTGTAAAAAAGCCTTGCTCAAGGACACTTCAGCAGGGCCGATGCTGTTTGATAAACAAAGGTTAAACATGGCCATGGGTAATCAAACTGAAAGACAAGTGTTGTCCTGACAGACACCTTTATCTGTTTCTGAGTTATCATGCAGGAGAGCTGTTGTGTTGTTGAAAAGGTTGACATTGAATTGTTTATGCCCTTTTTCATTGGCTGGTGCTCCAGCTGCATCTGAGTAGACATCACACCAACCAAACAGTAGCATAGGCCCATGAGACACATGATTGGTTAACCAGTGACCATATGTACAATGAGTAAGGGTGATTATGTAATATTTCAGCCGTAGGTCTGATGCCTTAGTCACGGTCTGTTCACATAGAAAATAGCCCAAAACAGAGCTACAGTATGTCTGAGTTTTGGACGAATCATAACAACAGACACGTGCACCCAAAACACAAATCTCCTGTTTTTCTTGACTATTCTCCCCGTCCGTGTCAACATCAGTCTCAATGAACCACTGTCACCAATTTACCTACATCACACTACATCTCTTTGACTGCCTGTGTGTATTTGTGTCCCAGGGCTGCTGATTGGAAGCTGGATGCTCCCGACTGGACAGGACGCATGCGTGTGACGGCCCGGGGCAAAGTGGCCTACGTGAAATTGGAAGACAAAATCTCTGGTGAGAGAGAAGCAGACAGAGCAGTGCCATTGTTTACTGGCACTGTCGCTGTTGTAAATCATTTCACTGTGTTCAACATCCCCCTCTCTGTTACTCATCTATTCCAAGGTGACCCAGCCCACGTCGAAGCATGCAGTTTATTTTGAAGCAAACAGGCTGATAATCTCTTTCTGTCTGTGCATTGCAGGTGTTGGCATGGTTGTTGTCCTTGGATTATACTTTATATTGGCCCATTTGTTATATGATCTGAATACTAGAAGTTGGATCCATCTTGCCCAGCATAAGCCAAATGTTTACTTTCTTGCCCTATTATAAATCTGAGGATTTCTTAGTTGAGTTTTTTTAGTGTCTCTTCGTGATCCAAATTTCCACTGGACCATTTTGCCAAATAGATAATGAACATATTTCTTTTGTTCTACAGGGGAGCTGTTTGCCCAAGCACCAGTGGTCGAGTACCCTGGCATCACAGTGGAAACAGTTAGTGACTCAAGCCGTTACTTTGTGCTCCGCATCCAGGATGACAACGGTGGGTAAACTGTTTGTTGCTAAGCTATAAATATTTTGTAAATGTGCTCATAATTTAGAACATGTTTGAACAGGATGGTCCAGAGCAGAGATGTGAAACTGTTTAATTGTAGTGTACAGATTATTGTGAGAAACTGCCAGGTTAAGTGCGCTTTTGTGTGCACTACCTCGCAAATCTCTTACTAAACCCTAACCCTTGTTTGTTGTTTTCATTCCTCTCATAGGCCGAAGTGCGTTCATAGGCATTGGGTTTGGAGACAGAGGCGATTCCTTTGACTTCAATGTTGCACTTCAAGACCACTTCAAGTATGCAGCTGCTTCATAGTGTGTCACGAATAATAACTAATTAAGTAGTGAACTTATTTATTCTGGTTTATTTAACTGTCTCGTAATACTTTTGCCTTTTCTGTCTCTCCTCGTCTTCTCCAGGTGGGTGAAACAGGAAGATGAATTTAAGAAGCAGGAGCAGGCTCCAGACACCACCCCTAAACTGGACCTAGGCTTCAAAGAAGGACAGACCATTACTCTCAATATTGGGGTAACCTTATTTTCATTCAACTTAATATTTATAAGGTTGGTTAGTGGAAGAGCAAAATTGCTCTCAGTTTGACGATTGAACCACCAGATGTATACTACTATTTTAACTTTTTTTAATCTCTTTTAGTATGTTTTCTCTGTGGTCTTGACAAACAATCTGGGAACTTGTATAAACCCACACACTCACTGAGTTTTGGGGATCTCCTAATTATACCTTTTCCAGCAATCAAAAAAGAAGGACAGGTCCCGCCCGCAGAGTTCAGGAGGCTTTGGGCTTCTTCCACCTCCTCCTGGGGGAAAATTAGCCCCACCTCCTTCGTCCAGATCTACCAATCATAACACACAACCATCTGCAGGAGGAAGTGACACCGGTGGGTAATTGTAACACTACAGTACAGAAAGCCGGCGAGGTCATGCACCTACAGTCTGTCTTGCGTTTTGTTTTCTCATCATCTGGAAATAAATACATCATGATCTCCACATAAGATGCTCTGTTATCCTATATATCCCACAATAATTATTCCATAATCACAAGAAAGTAATTTGATAGCTTGTTATATCAGGATCACACCATGTGTGTGTGTGTGTGTGTGTGTGTGTGTGTGTGTGTGTGTATATATATATATATATATATATATACATTCATTGTGTTATGTTGAAATCACAAAAATGATTTCCCATGATCATGAGAAAACAAAATTTGGAGACCGGTGGTTGTTCTTTTGGTCAACATATCTATCAGTAAGCCTAGCATTGTCCTCACCACTGTTAGTGTAGAGACAGCCAGCCCAATCTTAACTCAATCTTAAAGGACAATTCCAACGCAAAATGAACCTAGGGGTTAATAACACATGGGTACCGAGTCGACCGTTCTCTGCTAATCAAATGTGACCAGTTTTATCGCAAACCGCTAATTAGCTTATAAAGCTAGTCGTCGGGGCATGCGAAAGTACAAAGAAATTGCTATTTCTACACCACTAACAAGGCTCAAAATAGCACCACACTTCCACGGGAGCATAATGAGGGTCCCTACATGTAACTTTGTTAGTGTACAGACAGTTTATTAGGCAGGCGCCATCTTGGGGAAAAAAAGTTCTCAGTGCTTCGGTTTACATGTAGGGACCCTCATTATGCTACCGTGGAAGTGTGGTGCTATTTTGAGCGTTGTTAGTGGTATAGAAATAGCAATTTATTTTTACTTTCGCATGCCCCGACGACTAGCTTTATAAGTTAATTAGCGGTTTGCGATAAAACTGGTCACATTCGATTACCATAAAAACATATCCCAGAGAATGGTCGACTCTGTACCCATGTGTTATTAACCCCTAGGTTGATTTTGCGCCGGAATTGTCCTTTAACTTAATTGTCCTAAAGGAAGGTTAAATGTTTAACATTATTACCCCAATAATCCATTGCATTGCAGCTTTACATCCGTGTTCAACCTACAGGTTGTTCTAGATCGGTGCAGCTGTTTCATTCACAGTGGGACATAGAGTGTGACCTCAGAAGTCATACAGATTGAGAGTTCATGTTAATAGTCAATGTAAACCAGAGGAAAGTTTTTCGTTGTTGAAAGCTTGTATTTCCTTTGCCCCATTGGGGACTGTTGTAAAGCTGTTTCCAGTGGAGCACTTGTTTCAACAGTCTTTACAATGAAAGTGGTGAGTGCAATGTTATGCTGACCTGTAGGGATAGTAACCAAAACTATGACCGATAGACTCCAGTTGTAAAATACTGGAATTTTCCTTTAAAGAAAATATTGTTGCCCCTGTCCTCTCTGGCCCTCTGTAGCAAAGACGCTTTTAAACTGAAAATCACACTAGTTTATATCAAAAAACTGAAATTGTTTTCAACGCACTCCAAGTTGTGTTTAGTCATGCACACAGTTTCGGTTTCATGTGCTGAAGTTTGGTGATGCTTGTCTCTGAAATTTCTGCAGCCATTTGAATACAATGAAAGGTGTATGGAAGTTTGGTTGTGGTGCTCAAAGCATTGAAAAACGCAATTTCCACAAAATGATGCCCCAATTTCTCAGGATAATCCACAGTTTTCATTGAAACTCCTCTCTACCAAAGAAATAGCCCCCAAGAAAACTGTTAATAAGAAAGTGTGTGGGAGACTGTTTGTTGAACGACTCATTGCTTTTGAGTTTTCAATGTTTAAAACAGCACAAATGAAGCCCCATTCACTTCCATTGTGTTTGGGTAATGGAAGACGTTTTACAGGTCGATATCTCAAAACCTCAGCATATAATACTAAATCTGCATGGCTAGATACCACTAGGGTGAGTGGGAAAGTATTGTATGTTTATTTGTTATTTGGGTGAACTTACCCTTTAGCAAACTATAATTTTTAGACATCATAGCAGGTAAAATTACTTGTAAAATAAAGATTTTGCATTTCTTGTAATCCTGCCTAAAGTTGCTGAATTCTTAGACTGATAAGAAACAAACCGTCACATCAGAAATCTATGTTTTTGTTACTTTTTCAGAGGTGCATTATGTTTCTGTATTTTTTATTTTTTTTTAACCAGGTTTTTTGCTAGACCTGGACACCAGTAACTCCAACTCAGCAGCTCCCTCCGACCCCACCACCACAGCCAGCTCGGACCTGTGGGGAGACTTTGACTCCGTATCCACGAAGTGAGGATGGATACATTTTGTTTGTCTCCCACTTATCTCTCTGTAAACAATGCAGCACATTTTGCAACTTTTGTTTCCCCCCGTTATGGGGTCCCGTATCTCTCCCTGCCAAGCAGGGTAACCCCCTGTGCTAGTTTGTTTTATTTTAGTTCAGTCCCTCATGGCTTTTGCTCTTAGCCAGCGATACACCCTGACCTCATAATCCAGTCTTAATTAGAAAGATTTACAACTACAGGCCATCACACTCTCCACTCCACCCCCCACCTCCCCCCCCATCCTACTTGGGGATCCTCTTCCCTCTCTCCTTCCGTATATCCAATCTAGCGCTCTAGTTTCCATTTTCCCGTTTGAATTCAGCTTTTGCCCTTTTTGTCCTCGTCTTAATGGTATATTTGCTGATTTCTATCGTAGAGTATACACAATAGAAATATGAGCAAGGGAGACATAATCAGAAACATCTTATTGATGAAATCGAATTAAATATAATAATGAATGAATTTCTGTACAGAGAATATTTATTTTAAATGTATATATTGTTGGTAGTTTGTAATTCATGTCATTGGTGTTGTCATCTGTATGTACTGTAGCTTATTTGATCTCTCAAGTCCCCAGCAGTGGGACTGACTATATGCACTGACTGGCATTCTACTCTGTCTACGTAGTTAGTAATGCATAAAGTCTGCATTTAACACAGGGATTGCTCAAATATTCGACTTACGTTAAGGTGAAGTTTACCACGCAATGATTTTACTTGAAAGAAGCTGATTTACAGACTAGTTGTGCTCTCTAGCGCTCTCTAGTGACTCTGCAGCATCAATTTGAGAGGACATTTCAAATTGAGCTGCAGCTGTTGAACACATATTTCACAGGGGATGGGTCCTTGGCACTGTGTGCATTGTTTTAACTGTAAAGCAGTACAAAGAGACAGAGAATTAGGAATGTTTGATGCGATAGGGTGTTAGCGAAAGAAAGAGAGGCATCAAGTGCTTTTATCTTTGCCTCAAGGGGGAAACCGAAATGATTTAGTCTATGTTATGTCATCTCTACTCAGCCCAGCTGTTAAAGCTGCGACTGGTGAGTCATTTAGGTCACGACCTCTCTCCTCCTCAATGAATAGGTCTGTGTTTCTGCACTGTTCAGTCAGTCTGGGGAGACATTCATCTGCTTCTCTCTTTTTTTTGTGAAGGTGGTCAGGTCGCAGACCTCAATCACACAGCATGTTGTACTGTACAAACTGGGTTTTAACTGTGAACTTCAATTCCATGTTAAGATGTAATGTTAATGGTATTCTGATGCAGGCAAATGCAATGTGGGACCAAGCTAGTCTGTGTTTGATGAAGTGTTTTGTTGTGATATTGTCATGTACAGAGAGATGGCTTATGTTGCACTGGTATCACATGCACGTGTGTTGTGACAGCTGACAAGTGGTGTAACGATAGATTTTGATTGGAACATGAGACTGTATGAGTGTAAAACCCTAAACAATGTCTGTCAATTTGTTTACTGTTTAAATTATATGCATCTCTCCCAAATGTTACTTGTTATTCAAACTGTATATGAATATGGAAGTGTATATGCAAAGAAAAACATAAAGATATACATAGAGTGGGTCTTTCTTTGTACAATGAAATGACTCAGTGCTGCTATAGGCCCATTACTACAGTACCTTTAATGGATCATAAACCATGGAAGACATGATCTGTGTCAAAAAACACAGATGAAATGAGCTTCAATATTTCACACACAAAAGACTAATACATAAACATAGATATGACTCTGCACACTTGTGTGTATGTGTGAGAGAGAAAAAAACAAAGACCCACAGGTGTCGAGTGTTTGATTTATGGTGTTATGGGCTGTTTTTATTTGACGACGTCCCTGGTTTGAGGCTCCATCCTCAGAGGTGGTCACATCACCATCCTGGGCCCCATCAGGCCTTGTTTGCCCAGGTTTTGGGGTTGCTACGGCGATTGCGACAGCGTTTCCTATTAGATGACCTCTCAACACGCCTGGGCCACCCGGACAACTCTCTGCACAGTTCGGCTGTAATGTGCAAAAGACGGATCATTTCTGTAAATGCATGATCACGTATATCCAACATCATGCTTATTTTACATGTAGAGTATTTTTTTTTCATCTATTTTTACAGGCAAGTCATTAAGAACAGGTTCTTATTTACAATGGTGGCCTGACAATTGGCAAAGCCATTTAGGGAAAGGGAAGGAGGGCTAGAAAATAAATACATTAGAAATGCATAGAAATTACATAAAATACAATTTGAAATACTACACAGACAACAGTAAACACTTATAACGAGAGAAGTGCACAGGTACATGGGTGAGTAAGAGAGGGAGAAACCGTTCAAATATTTAGCTGGAAAAATGATGTAGAGAAGCAACTGCATATGTCTGTGAACAAGGATGATATGATGGTTTTGAGGGATGAAATGGAAATGAGTTTGTCCACCATAAAGACACGCATGCTAGGTAATTAGGACTACAGTTGAAAATTAGCTGACTGGCTAACACTGGCGCATTTTACAGAAATGTTGATTAATGTGCATTGTCCTAATCAAATAAACTTACAAACAAACAGTTTGAGAATCTTTTGCAGAGCATTCCAGTCGCGAGTATCTCACCTTTCAGATAGTCATCCTGTTGGCACACTGTCCTCATGCAGATCTCATTGTTGATCACGTAGACACGAGGAAGGCTGCGTCAGAAGTAGGAGAAAACATTAACATGAGTATTGTAAAAGAGCTGAAGTGATAGTTTGACCTGGTGTGACAAGGTGCAACTACAGTTACTAGGGGTGGATTGTTACTTACAGTACATTTACTCAAGTACTGTCTGGAGTACAATTTTGAGGTACTTGTACTCAAAGTATTGTCATTTTTCTGCAACTTTATACTTAGTTATTATATACTTTATATACCAACTTTATACTGTATATGTATATAATAACTAAGTATAAAGTTGCAGAAAAATGACAATACTTTGAGTACAAGTACCTCAAAATTGTATACGTAGTTATTGTTTGGATTACATTTTTAAAATGTTTGCTCCACCTGGACCAACTACAACATTAAAAAGCTGCTTCCCAATTTATGCATCAGTGATATTAATCCAATAATAACATCTAACATGTAACAACCAATCAAAACACGAACAGGGGCTATTCTGCTGCATAACGAGCACTGATACTTTAAGTACATTTTGTTAATACATTTTGCTGATAATGCTAATATGCTTTGACTAAAAGGCCCTGAAATTATTTATTCAATCAGCTTCTTATAATGAGCAGATTCGGTTTATTTTATACAAGATTGCTGTACTATTGTTTTTGTCTCTGCTCTTCTCGCTGTTTTATCAACATTTTAATCAAAAATCTGATGACAGTTGAGGGTTGTATGCTTAAGCTGGCAGATCAATCCTGCACAGTCCTTATGATAAATTAAAACTAAACGTGTTTTTTCTGAAATTAATCTTTGATTGTTGCTTATTTATGCATGAATATTAAGATACTTGATGAAAATGAAATTCTGAAGGCAGGCCTTTTACTTGTCATGAAGTAGTTTTATATTGCGGTGTCACTACTTTTACTTTAGTAAAGGGACCAACTACTAATTCCCAATTGCTAAATTAGAACTGGTGTTCTGTAGAAAGATTGCAAACCACCTGTAGAGACAAAGAGCACCAATACATCTCTTGATGGGCCGGTGAACCGAGTACATCCTGGTGCAAGGATACATCTCCTCCCTACAGTCTGCAGAGACAGAAGAGACAATACATATTTAAAATGTATCAATCACACTGACAATATGAAGCACAGGAAACTTTCACGACGTTCGCGGGGCCTCCTGAGAGGTCAGAGGTCATCTCCAATCTGCTGTCACTCACTGGCTGGCAAGGTGGCGTCAGTGCTCTCTAGAAACAAGGAGAGAAAACACGATCAGGTTGGGAACACATCTTAGCAGTGACCCATTGCAATGACTCACAGACTGACAGATGTCATGCAACATAACTGAATAAGGCTTATGAGGAGAAGAGCATTACCGGGCTGCTGGGCTTGGGCAACAGCTGTGAATGCTGTGGAACAGAAACCACATGAGGGGAGTGTTTCGCAGCATAAAAACAAACACACAGCGACTCAACCGTAATTAAACATGATGATTTGTGTGTTCTGTTTGGCAGCGTTACCGTGGAAACTGCAGAGGAGCAGGACCACTGGAAGGCTGCCCATTCCTTCAACTTGTAAGAGGGTGAGTTTTACGAGCTGGAGGAAACCAAAGAGGAAAAGAGTCAGAATGATTTCACAGAGTGGAACTGTTCAATATCCGCACTCAAGATTTTTGTTGCTGTTTATGTTTCCTTTAATCTCCTTGCATATAAATGCTCCCAGGTCACTGTAATGTTTTTCCTAAGGTTTTGCTCCAGCTAAAATCACAGAGAGTAATGCTGTGTTTTGGATAAGTTGACATCGTTATAGAGGAGTGCCTGATGTCATTTTGCATTGGAATAATCTGTTCTACAGTTTATTTATGTAGACGTTGGACTGCTTGTAAACGACCAGATTAAGTAGCAGAGAAGCAACTGTAAGAACAAGTTTTAAATGACACTTTATAAAGTTTCTACCTCTTAAAATAAGTTTTTCGTCTGGCCCTCACTCTTTCTCCTTCCCTCTCCCGCCCTGCATCATTCTTCTCGTGATGTGTCAGTGTAACTTTGGAGTCCAAGACGTGAGTTCTCTCAAAAGAATGTGTTTTTTTGTGCCCTATTTGAGAGCCCCTCCGCCCCTCCTCTGGTACAGTCGCACATTCTTTTCCAGCTTTCTTTTCATAGAACCTATTACTGCTTTCCCACTGTACAATCATCACAAAGCCCCCTGATCATTGACAGTTTTGCATTTTTCTGCTCCAATAATTCCAGAGTCACAATTACTGATTTGAAAACTCTGGATTGTCCTGGTTTAACTTGGTGCATGCCTCTGTTGATCTGATTGTGAGAGTGGCATGTTTTTCACTGCTTGTACTTACTGAACTCTGCATACAACCACACATCGCATTACTGTAAAATATAAATTTTTATGTAAATCAGCCGAGCTTTCACTCTTACAGTTCATGTTTACATCCTATCAATAGGAAATATCCTACCATTAATATCTTAGGATGTGAGAGATCCTGCATGTGCAGATGCACCTCTGTGTATTTGCTATAATATGAGTTAAAATCGGGTGAAAAAGAAGCATAATTAACTCGTACTTACAACTTTTGCTGTCGTCCACAACTGCTTTAGTTTAGTTTTATGAATCTTTTGTCTTTTCTTCTTTCCCCTCCTTCCCTCTCCTCCTCCCTCCTCCTTCTCCTCCTCCTCCTCCCCCTGTCCTCCTAACCATCACAGTTTTCTTGCTTTTTACTTTTTCTTCCTGCCCCAATCTAGTAAATAGATGTATCATGCAGCCTCAATCTGATGTGTTTCATGTAAAGAGTTTTTCTTCTTTGGTTCACACAGACATTTTATTAGACAGATGTACAGTTCCATAGCCCTGTTTCTAGTGTCTGATTACCACACAAAGCCAAACATTCATCCTGTCATCTTCCACAAAAAGTAGGGCAGTTGCTCTTGTTCATTAAATAGGCTCCATTAAATTTATAAAGGTGCACAAGTGAGGAATTTGTCAACACCCTTTTCTTTATACTCAAAGTCATTGTTTATTTAAGATAAACACAGTCTTGTCTGAATATATCTTCTACTTGTTTCTTACTTACCATTCTTCTGGAATCTGCTTGGATTAGTTCTCATATTAATGGAGAAAACTAAATAATGAAGCAATTGAAAGACACTAATTACTAGCAAAGGCACCCAACCACAGTGGGCCTCAAATGTGACTTTTGCACTATTTAATATAACCTGCAGGTGGAGCAGTGCACAAAGAAAATGGGTTTTGGCCTCCACAAATAATCCTATAAGGGGTCAGTCAAAAAAAGTTACTGATTTGACAGTACAGTTAATGCCATTATGTGAGCCAAGCCCAGGTTGTCTCTGCTGTAATAATCAGTGACAGTCCTGTGTTTTAAACATGTATTTCCTCTCCCCGCATCATGTGTCGCACAACCTGAACATGGATGATTTAAATTCTCCATGGAAACCACACTTTGTTTGTTTAATTTACTTCTGGAATGATGAGTTGATTAATCAATTAGTCGGTCAATAGAAAACTCTTAAAAATATGAATTGATTATTTGTCATTTATTAAGCAAAAAAATACACCAAATATTCTGGTTTGCATCACTATAAACTGAATATCTTCGAGGTTGGGACTTTTGGTGAAAGAAAAAGAGATATTTGAAGAGGTCACCTTGGGCTCCAGAAAGGTGTGAAGGGTATATTTTGTTATTATTATTATTATTATGACATTTTATAAGGTAAACTATTAATCAATACATGCAAAAAATACAAATACAAACATATTAATTGTTATACCATGTTACGATAAGATAAGATAAGATATGTAAGATTAAAAGATAAGATTAATCCCACACTGGGGAAATTCCTGTGCTACATCAGCTCAAAAGAAAAAAAATGTACACACATCAGAATAACACAAATACACATTAAGTAGACATAGGAGAAAAAATATACATAAAGTATAGGAAATGGAAAAATAGAATAGAATTAGTTATAATAATAAGAGTAATAAAACAACTGTATTTACATAATAAACAACCTTATAACAGGCAGTATATAAACACAGATATACAGATGAGTAAGGTGCGGATGAATAGAGATGACATATTGCACAGTTGGAGGTAGCAAAGAGTGATAAATAGATAAATCTGCATAGTGCAGGATATGTGCATAGTACAGGATATTGTCCAGTGATGGCTCATAATGCAGAAACAGCAGCCTTGGTTTAATTTATTGTCATAGAAATAAATAAATCTTGCTCGGTTTGTTCTGATTTTGAGAAACCATATCTTCCCGGGGAAGTCTTTAAATCAGTTAGAGAAGATGAATTGTATTTGAGAAGATCATGTCTGCCTTTACAGACTCCATCGAAAAGACACCGTTGTAGCTGTGAGTTTTGGCATCACTTTTTATACTTCATTTATTTCTGAGTGACTTTGGAATATTCTGCATTAACAGGTGATGCCTTCAATAAGATATTTGTAAAATAAGCACTAAAACTAAGTTATAACTTTACATTTTTCTGCAAACATACAGTATTTGCCTCTGCTGACCTAAATTAAAAGTTGTGATCCATTCCACAATAAGATGTTTTTTTGTGACTATTTCTAGTCTAGTTTCATTTGCATGTAAATGTGCCACATTTAGAAATAGATGTGGCAGAGTTACAATATGCTCTCAAGATGACTGTAATAGGCTGCTGTGATTTTTTATTGATAAGGTAGAGTCTATTAGATCAAATATTCAGCCTGGGTCACACCTTCATGTAGACTGCCTTCCTTCACCTAGACCTATTACCATTGAGTCTTTCCATCCAATCAGCCTCCATGATTTGCTAAACCTGACCAAGAAAATGAAAATGTCCTCTTGTCCACAGGATATAATACCACCCTCATTATTCTCAAAAGCACTTCCTGCCATTGGCCTTAGTATAGTAGCTATTGTCAACTCTTCATTGGCTACAGGCTATGTCCCGTCCTACTTTAAACATGCCACTATCCAACCTATAATAAAGAAGCCTAATTTGGACCCAACAGTTTTCGCCCCATTTCAAAGCTATCATTGTTGTCCAAAATTCACGACATGAATGTATGTAAATGTATGACAAATTTCAGTCAGGCTTTAGGAAGAGACACTCTACTGAGACCGCCCTGGTGAGAGTCCATAATGACCTTCAGATGGCCTCAGACGTAGGTCTATGCTCATTGCTAGTACTTCTAGACCTCAGTTCTGCCTTCAGTACAGTCGACCACCATATCATGACTAATAGATTACATGAATGGGTGGGCATATCAGGAGTGGCCCTAGACTGGTTTACATCCTATCTCTCAGATAGAAGTTTTGATATCTCTATTGGGGATTCCCACTTTGCATCATTGCCCCTGTCTTGTGGTGTTCCACAGGGTCCAGTGTTGGGCCCAATATTGTTTACTTTATGCATATTGCATCTGGGTCAGATTATTCACAATTTTAACATCTCTTATCACTTTTATGCAGATGACATTCAGCTTAATTTTACCTTAAGGCAAAATGAGACATCCAAACTTACAAGGCTCCTGGATTGCATAAACACCATAAACAACTGGATGGCTGAAAGCTTTTTGCAGCTGAACCCAGATAAGACAGAGGTTTTAATCATAGCGCCAGACAGCGCTATCCCTCTGATTAAGCAGAACATTGGGCCTTTGTCATCTGTGCTCCGGCCTAGTCTAAGGAACCTTGGGTTGACATTTGACAAATCCCTATCTTTTGAAACTCACATCAAATCATTGACCAAATCCTGTTTTTTTCCACTTAAGCAACATTAGCAAATTAAGGGCTGTGGTCTCTCAGTCAGAACTGGAGATGCTCATCCATGCCTTCATTTCCTCCCGTATTGACTAATTCAATTCACTCTTCTCCTCACTCAACAAATCTGTCCTATAGCGCCTACAATCCATTCAAAACGCTGCTGCTAGGCTACTTACTAGATCAACCCTCTACTCTGCTTCCTTCACTGGCTTCCTGTAACCTACAGGATCCAATTCAAAATTCTCACCATAACCTATAGGGCTCTAGCCTCGTGAGACCGTCCTGATCTCTCGAGCTCCAGTTTTCCACTCGCAGATCAGTCTGGCATCTTGAGATAGAGAAAATTTGGAGCCGTTTGCCAAACGACCGACCGATCAGCGTTGGTTTTGAGGCGGGTTTAGGTGTGACACAGTGAGAAGCGACTGTTCAGTCTAAACAACATGGCGGCTTCCACGGATGAGATGAGAGTAGCTATCGCGCAAGTTCTATCCGAATTAGAAAATATTCCTTCATTGAAAGAAGAGCAAAAAACGGCACTGGAGGCTTTTCTCGGAGGAAAAGATGTTTTTGCTCTTCTCCCGACTGGTTTCGGCAAGAGTTTGATATATCAACTGGCTCGTGAGACCGTCCTGATCTCGCGAGCTATCTGGCGGAGTCAGGTTAGTGATGACAGATGGTTTATCCAATCAGCTAACCAGTATTTTCGCCCCTTCCCAAAAGTTCTCCAACGGAAAGTTCCCAGATGGATATGCCGAGCAAATGCGAAGCAATCCATCTGGCGGAGACAGGTTAATAGGGCTCTACATGGTCAGGCCCCTGCTTATCTTGCCAACATAATTCACCTACACACCCCCTCCCGGTCTCTCAGGTCTATCAACCAAAATCTGCTATCCACGCCACGCACTTGTCTGAAGACATGTGGGGATAGAGCCTTTGGCACCCAGACTCTGGAATGCTCTGCCAACCAGCATTAGGTTTGCTGAGAATGTGAACTGTTTTAAGGGACAAGTGAAGACTCACTTGTTCAGGCTAGCTTTTTGGGTAACTTATGTCTATTTATTGATAATTTTATCAGTTGTATTTGTACTTTATTCTATTCTTACCCCAATTTCCACCAACTGCGGAACGGCTGCGGATCCGCTCCGGAACGGTGGCAGAGTCAATAGGTTTCCATTAAAGTCAATGTGTGTATTTTCACTGACTGCGGAACAGCTGCGTTCCAACTCCGCCCTAGCTCTGGCGATCTGCAGCCCTCCGGAGCACATACGCAGAGCTTCTATGCGTGGTTATGGTTAAGTGGTTATCTGTGCAAAGATGAAAGTGACTATCAAGGCCATAGTTCCTCACCTTTTGTCTCAGAGTCTCAGACCGTTACAACTGCATTGGGAGGGAAACTTGACTCTGCATAGACTTGACTAATATAAATATTATTACACATTCCCCTGAAGTCACAATTCTCACTGGCTCTCACCCTACAGTAGGCTTTGTCAGATCAAGAGGGAGACACTCATCATCCCCTTGACATATCGGGGCTACACGGACACCAGGGAGAGCCTGTGGGGTGGCCCTAACAAGGTCAACCGGGCGAGGCCGATGACAGCTTGACAGATGGTGACCATGTAAGCAAAAGAGAGGAGGAGAGGAGCCAAGAGGGACAATCAATCCTTTGAACACATCAACCTGCCACTCTGCCCACGCTGCTCTGGCATGAGCTGAGAGAGGCAGAAAGAGAAGAAAGAGAGTAAAGGAGCAGGTGGTTGGGGATTCAGAAAGCAATGCAGAATGGTTAAGAGGCAAACATGCCAGATAGTAAACACATGATAATCTCTAAACTTGTTTATTAGTTATACGGCAATGCAAGAGGCATGCCGATCTCCATTTCAACCCAACACTCCATTCTCAATCTACTTCTCTCTACTTCTCTCTTACACACACACACACACACACACACACACACACACACACACACACACACACACACACACACACACACACACACACACACACACACACACACACACACACACACACACACACACACACACACACACACACACACACTCCAGTGTTGCTCATCTAGTGCTTCTCACTCTGCAAAAGTGATAATTTGAGGCTCTTCAAGTGAATCAGTATCATCACTCTCGATCCCGTTTAAGCATTTAAAGTAGCTGACAGAGAGCAGCCAGGTGACAGAGAAAGTTGGGGGGTGATGACCTAAGTGTTTTGGTTCACTACAGGGATACATTTCAGACATTTGGCCATATATATTCCAACACAGTCCCATTTACTTGCTCCCCTCTGCCCATCAATCTGGCTCTTATATCGGTGTCTGCTTTTGCACTTATCACTCTCATGACATGTGACATCTTTTATCAGATATCTGTCTAAATATCTGTTACACCTTACATCAATTTCCAGCTGGTTGTCTCCGCATCCTTCGTCCATGTGTCTCGTGGTAATCTGTGTTAAGAAACAAGCATTTAAAGAACATGAAACTCTCTTTCTAAAGACAGAAACAAGGAAACTTACTGTATATGAGATATAACATGTAAAAGTTGAAGATTCTTTAAAGGCAGAGATTGTGACACCATGCCTTCACAAAGTTTAAATCTTTGTACCAAGGTGAGCTTCATTTGATACTGGTAGCATGAAATCTAAATTTTGCTGACATTACAAATCTAAATCCGATGTCCTCGGGTTTCTAGATTTGCGAGTGTGTCTTCCATCTTGACAGATGTTTGAAGGTCTGTCGTGACTTAGAAGTACAAACACGACTTAAAGTAAAATTAGCTCCATCTCCCTGACATTGCTGTTGGATTTTAGTAAGGAACTGCATGCATTAGCTGTCCTTATTTCTCCTGTTTTCATCATCTCTGCTATCTGTCCTCATGGGCCTCGAGCAGATTTGCACCTCGATCAGCATCTTTGTGTTGGCACTCTATTGTCTCTGTGGTCTGCACCATGTGTTTCCATTTGTCAGTCTGTGGTCCTCTATTAACCCCCCACAAGTGTCACACGAGCCTTGTGTCCTCTGTTTCGCGGAATACAGCGTATCTACAGTGTATCTACAGCGTATCTACAGCAACAGGCGTTACTAACGGAGATATCAAGTGTTTTAATTAAACACACTTTACTATGACCCAGCTAAAGAATTAATAATTAGAAGTAATTCTTCTTCATGTTACCAGTGACCTGAGATGAGAAAGGTACATGGAGGGAATGAATGAAAAGGAGACAGCTGCCACAATTGCACAAAGTATGGCAATGATGAAAGAGAAACACAAGGCCTACGTGACATGAGAGGAGGAACGCAAGTGGAAAGTAATCAACAAGAGGGCTGGGGATAAAAAGAGAGCAGAGACGAGGGAGTTAACAGGTAAGATGAGTCACAGTGTTCCATCAGATTGTGCTGTTACAGGCCTGCAGGCGCCAAGGCAGCCTGACTTTTGCATTTGAAGGACTGTGGAGTACAGATAGTCAGAGGGAGGTGATGATTTGCACAGTGTGTAAATAGATGGGTGTGGGGTCTATTTATAAGTCCATCTGGAGTGGCCCTTAGCAGGGGTTAGCACAGGCCCTACTGACGTAAACACACGGCCACACTTCACATTAGCAGCTTGCTACCAACAGGGACACACTCCAACTTCAAACTGATATATTGTGCACAATGTAATGTGAAAGTAAAGTTAATTTCCTGTGATGCAATTTTACTAGGGCTGCAACTAACGATTATTTTCATTGTCGATTAATGTGTGGATTAGTTTCTCAAATAATCGATTAGTTGTGAAAGATCATTGTTTCCCAAAGCCCAAGATGATATCTTCAAATGTCTTGTGTTGTCCACAACTCAAATATATTCAGTTTACTGTCATAGAGGAGTGAAGAAACTAGAAAATATCAACATTCAAGAAGCTGGAATCAAAGAATTATGACTTTTTCCATAAAAAAGGACTCAATCCAATTAATCGATTATCAAAATAGTTGGTGATCAATTTCCTAGTTGACAACTAATTGATTCATCTTTGCAGCTCTAAATTTTACATTTAATTATTGCAGTGGAAGTAAACACTCCATCTAATATGACCATATAAGTTCATTTTAAAGGTGTATTTTGTTATTTTCATGCTGCTAAATTCTTTTCATCCACAGTGCCCATTGCTTACACACTAAAAATGAATGCTTAGACCAAAGCCTCAATACCTAAACTTTTGTAGCATACCTTAAACACAGAGTAATCATAGCTTAAACACATTGTCAACTTTGCACTTTGTTTGCAATTCTGTAACACACTTATTGCGAAACACGTTTTCTTACATTAGACATTTTTTTTCAAAAATGAAATCTCCTGTTATTGGGAAAACACTCTGTTCAAAATGCAAAACTCATTTGGCAATTGTAGGCACTTACATACACACCTGAAAACACTTACACAGAAAACAGAACACCAATCAGTCTGAGCCTTAGCATTACAAATAGGCCTCAGGTAAGCCTTTTTGAGAACTTTGCAAACATGGAGGCAATGAGAGTCAGAGTAAGAGGAGAAAGAGAGAGAGAGGAGTCGGACGTGGAAGAGGACGAGGACAAAGACAAGGACCAGTGCGGAGACTTGTATCAGATGACATCAGGGCTACTCTGGTGGACCATGTGTTACAGTTTTTCTTGATTGCTTCGACACAGCAGTCAACTCAAACTCCACATTTTTCAAAACAGTTAACACACAGACCGAAACAGTGGCACTCATGGTCAAAATGACTGTGCCAAAACATGTAAAATATGCAACAAAAGCAAAATTGCCTTCAAACAACACAACTTGCAAACAAGTGTATGAGCTCTTCCAATCAACCATTACACAGTGGACAACAAAATACAAAATACAGCACTCAGTGTGAATCAGTGCACCATTGCTTGTCATTGTAGCCTATTACTGTACGTAGCTTTCATGCCAGTGACATTTGTTGACAAATGTGCCTTCTTGCAAAGAATTGGATCCAGAATCAGAAATGCTTTGATGCAAATTTTATTGATTCCATTGATTCTTATTTTGAAACTGTGGCTGAAAACTGAAATACTGTAAATATTACACATAATACATCTATTACAGTAAATTATAAACATCTATTACTGTAGAGTATAAGAAATAGCCACTATTGATACTCAGTGTCTTCTGTCTTGACGATGGGGCCACATGGACTGCTTGAATGACATCCGTGTTAACTGTTCTGCAAAAGGGTGGGGAAAATGTGTCAATCCAATGAGAAAGGGTTAACACATTTGCAAGAGGTGTCTTCTGCTCTGCTGAGACAGTGATGATGAAAACTGAGTGGATCCCAGTTTCTTTAAGCAGGTCAAAGCAATCAAGAAAAATTGTAAATCATGGCCTGTCCATGAGGGAGGCTGGGAAAAGAGTCCACCCTAACCTCAGTCGCTACACAGTAGCATCGATAATAAGGACATTCCGACTGGAGAACAGGAATATCTTCAAGTTTCTACTCCAGACTCTACGTACTGTATATGTCACATGATTCTGTATCATATTACGGTATTACTGTACTAACTGTACTATACAAAAATGGGTAGTGCTGTGAAGTATATGTAAAGGAATACCATTGTGATGTTACAGTACTGTGTACAGTTTGAAAGTACGGTATGTGAAAAAGAACCTAACCAATGACATCTTGTGGTGGCATTTTCTACAGAATGGTTGGACGACCTAGAAAAGTATTCAACAATATCAACAGGGTCAGCATTTCTACACTAAGTCCTACAGAAACATAACTTCAGAATGAAGCAGCTGTACAGGGTGCCATTTGAGAGGAACAGTGTCAGGGTCAAGGATCTGCGCCATGATTATGTGCAGGTATGTGTCACTTTACTTTACATACTATATATTGTGATGTGGGAATGTGGGTTTATGCTGCCACCTGCCCTGCCTGTAGCTTGTAGTTTTTGTCTATACTGACCCAACCCAGCCCCTACTTATGTGAAAATAGACATTGTAGTTACTGTATGTGTTTTCAGTAACACTATTCAATATTTTCTGTTACAGAAAGTTCTGGATTTTGATGCCGCCGAACTGCCACATGAGTGGATGAGGCAGGCTTCAATCTGGCCAAAATCAGGCGTCGGTAACGTAGTTGGAAAAAGGGCCGTTGTTAATGTCCCTGGGCAGCGTAGGGGGAAATATAACCTTGTGTGCTGCAATTAGTGTCCAAGTTACTGCATCACCATGCCACTATAGGTCCCTACAATACAGGACAGATAATTGCATTTCTAGATGCACTACATGCAGTTGTGCAGGACAGACCAGAGCAGCCCAGGTTTGTCATCTGGGATAATGTTAGTTTCCACCGGGTTGCTCTGGTCCGAGATAGGTTCAACAACCAATAACCATTTCAACTCCCCCCACACAAAGACTGCAGTGTTTTATTTAAAGCCCATCAGTGTGTTGCTGGATATGAAAGAGTAATTCAAATGGTGCTTGTGTGTATGGTTTTGTTGCAAGAATTTCATTTTTAGAAAGGAGTGTTAAGTTTTGATTGCAGTGTTTCATTTTGGCATAGATGTGAGTTGTTAATCTCCAAGTGCTAGATCTGATTGGCTTGTGTGTAGAGTTTTGACATAATGAGCCAAATTCTGCAAAAAGTGTGTAAGCAATAGGCAAAAACTGTAACATCATGGCATGATTCAGTAGTGGCACAAGTGTGCAAAGTGGCTATAAGCAATACCAGCGCATTCTTTTGGCGGCAATGCAACAGGAATCCCGGTGATTTTTCAACCAGTAATTGTCCCGTGTGACAATGTAGGGCAACTGTCTCCACAAACAGCACCGAGGTCAAACTGTAGTGTGAGCAGATTTCACGTGAGGTTTGTTCTACTGTCAACACGTCAATCATGTATCCAAGTATAATATACTATAATAAAGGTCTTTTAGCTTCAATGTGAATAAACATCACATCTCTCCTGCTGGAGGTAGTGTAGTATACCCGAGGTTTGCATCATGTAAACTTGGAAGAAGATCACGCTGGTATCACTGTCAGCTGTATTGTTCAGTCCAATTTTAGATGTGCTTCGTCTGTTCTGCAGCACCTGTTGCTTCACCACGTCAAAGATGGCCCTGCTTTTCATAGGTACATGAGTACCTAGTCTCTTATAAAGGTATTATAAGTTGTCAGTGATTATTTAAAAATAATGAATTCTTTATTTCCTTATTTACACATCACTAAGAAGTTAAACTGTTTTAAAAAGTGGTTGTCTGGTTTATAGCTATACATGTTGCTACATAATCAGTAAAGGGCAGTTTGTAAGTCATTGATAAATGTTTCTGGGCTGCATCCTCTGGAAGTGTTGATCAAAGAACAATGCAGGTAATGTTGGAGGAGGACATACACCAACCTAATATGTCCGATTTATTTCGGACTTTTCAAGACAATGTGTATGGCTTGGCATTAGTAAATTCTATATTAGGTTCACTTAATTTATTGTTACATTATTACATTTATTTTTATTTTCAGGATTATGATTTTTTCAGCTTTGAAAGATTAAATAACTCCTGATCCCCTTCTGTCTTCAGAAACACTTCTATTGTAGTCTATAAAGATCAGGGACCCTGAGGTCAGCTTGGGTGGGGGCTTAAAGTGACAATAATAGCAGACAAGTTATCCTTACAGTGCAGTGTTTTGGTGTTTTCAGAGGCTCAACTCCAGATTTAGGATTGTATGTAAACCATGAAGTACGCAAGTAGACACATTTGTAAGTGTGCACCATCTAAATTGACATGACTTCATCATGTGACACTGTATGTGTAACTCATGAACTGTATCTCATGAGAAGTTAAATCCAAGGAGTTTATTTTACAACAATTGCGATACAGATTTTTAAAGGCACTACAATGCAGCTTGTAGTTTCATCAACATCACACTATCTATATATTTATAGACTTATTTCATTAAGACACACATACATACACATATAAACACACACTGGAATATATACAACAATTGAAGTGGTAACTTTAATAAGGATATTTATAAAAAAATATATGAAAATATAGCACCTTATAGAACATACATTTGTATTTGTTTAAATCGATAATCATACACAAAAATACATTGTAGCAATGTTTTTCAAACACGTTATATTCATTAAAACCCATCATGAAACAATTTTATAAAGATAAAACTTATCTCTCCCCTCTTCCTTCCCTTAATAGCTCTTCTTCTACACCTCCTCCCTCTCTTATTTTTCTGGCCTCCCTCTCTGCCTCCTCTGCCTTCCTCTTCTCCTCAATCTCTGTCTCTGTCAGCCACGGCCCTCCCAGGTAGCTCAGGATCTCCTCTGGGCTCCCTCTGTGTTTGGGCACAGGGTGGAGAAGCTCCTTAAAAAGAGTCATCACTAGTGGGCTGAGGCTCTCAAACTGTGAGGGAGGAGGGTTGTCCCTCTGGCTCTCCTTCATGATTGTGTAACTGTCTATTTCCTCCTCACCTCTCCACTCACCATCCCTCATCTTCTCCTCCTTTTCAGCCTCACGATCAAACCACTCCTTGAATCTACGATAGCCGCGGTCATCGTGGGTGCTCTCCTCCCAGGGGAAGCAGCTAGTCAAGAGGCAATAGACGAGTATACCGAGGGCCCAGCTGTCAATACAGGGTTCCACTGTTATCCAAATGTCTTCCATCTCCTCCTCGGTCCCATCCCACTCCTTCTGAGCCTCCTTGGCAGGTTCCACCTCAGGAGTGCAGAAGGGAGACTCGTACCAGACGGCGCGAACAGTGGAGCCGATGGCCCGGGCGAGGCCAAAGTCCCCAAGTTTGACCCAGCGACAGGAACTGTCACACAGGAAGATATTCTCAGGTTTGATGTCGCGGTGGACAAAGCCCAGGGAGTGGAGATGTGTAACGGCCCCACTCAGCTGGGACATCAATCTCTGGACACACTCTTCATCCACCCCGACCTGAAACAGAAAAACTGTCTGGATCAGTGCCTCAACAACAGAAAACATACTTTCTATAGCTTATTGCAGCATTACATGTTAGATGACAGATGAAAATGAGGTGAGGTCTGATTAGAACACCGTTGGCGCAAAGACAAACATAATCTGCGTCACCAAAATGGTTGGTGACACTCTTGGAAAGCCATGCTTTACTTCATGTACTGCCATGAGAGCAGGGTGCCCTTATTCTTATCAGTGGTCTATTATGTTACTGGCAGTGACACAAACACAGACGAGGGAGAGCTGGAAGCCTTTATCAAGCACGTCTCACGTTTTCGCTGACAGAAATGAGAGCTCAAAAGAGCAGGGTCAGCACTTACATTTTCCACGACGTCTTCACGAGAAAGCCACACTGCAGACATAAAGTATGATACTTCTGAGCCTTTTGATAAATGGGTATAGCTAATGGATGGATGTAAATTAGTAGGATGTATATGTAGGGGTTGCAACCCAACCAAACATTCATGCACACTTTTGTTCTGCTGAAACACTCTCTTTTCTTTATTTTACAAGAAAAAGTATGTTAGGCTGAAAATACCATGCAGGGCGATAACGGCACTGACCTCTGACACTATGACATTGTAGAGATCACCATATAGACCAGCTTGCTGGGCAAAGACATAGTAGGACGGTGTGGAAAAGAAGATGCCAATGGCCCGTGTCAGAGAAGGATGGGTGCAGTAAGAAAGGGAGAGATTGTATTCACGCAGGAAAGAGGTGAGCGAGGTAGACTGACGAGGGAAGAACTTCAGAGCCATTGGGGTTCCTGAAGGAGACGAAGCAAAGACATTATTTGTTGAATACTTCAACCTCTAATCAGCTTTAGTCAAAAATCTGTCATCGTTGATGGAATGCAAGTTTGTCCATCATTGACACTGTGAACAAATATAACTTCCCCTTTGGGGCGACTCTGTTACACAGCTACACCCCAGTTGCAGCAACCCTATCTCAGAGAATGTCCCAAAGCACTCTATCACAGCAACAGAAGCACAAAAGGTTAAGTGAACACCATCAAAAGACAGATCTGTCCTCACGTTACTGCAGCGCTGACCCTGCACAACATGTGTCATTTCTTAATTAGTAAGAAACATGAGCATGAGGTAAATGTGCTGCAGTAGAGATTTAGCATTTCACCCATTTCAGATTGGGCAGAATGAGTTTAAAAGCATAATCAAAACTCTTAATTTAATATATAAAAATTAGGAAATTTGAATGGCAATTTCATACACTCTTGCAGACTGATTGAATTGAAATGGTCATGACCTTTAACCTTAAGTCTTGAGCACTAACCTCTCTTTCTGTGCACAGCTAACATGACCTTTCCGTAGGATCCCTCTCCCAGGAGCTTTACCACCTGGAAGTGTTCGGATACCTTCAGACTGGGCATGGACTGCGCCGACAGGAAACATCGCTCGTCAAGTTCCTGAGCTGCTGCAGCCTGGGAATGAACACACACACACACACACACACACACACACACACACACACACACACACACACACACACACACACACACACACACACACACACACAAATCCATATTTAGTGTCATAGCATGATGCCTACAGATGATGATTGGTTCAGTGGCATCAAAATGAAAGAAGATCCACAGCTTGACTGGCATGTGTTGATGTTGATGAAAGATGACTTCACAGAATGAAGTCTGAACCCGCTACATGGCTCGTTGCGTAACGAGGACCTTGCAACTTTAAATCTCATATATCTCATTAGTTGCTTTACCACTAATACGGTTTGTTGTTTTTTTTCTTTAATTTCTTAGTTCTTTAATTTCTTTGCTTGCATGCTCCCATTCAGAGTAAGAACCATCTGTATCAGTGGTCGAATAAGTACTCAGATGTTTAAAAAAAAAAAAGGAAAAGTAGCAATACCACTGTGTAGATATACTTTGCTACAAGTAGAAGTCCTTCATTCAAAAGCTTACTTAAGTAAAAGTAAAAAGTACACAAGTATTAGGATCGAAATATACTTAAAATACCAAAAGTAAAAGTATTCATACAGAATGGCCCATTTCAGAATATTGTAAATTATATTATTGGATTATAATTATTAACAGCATTAATGTGTAAGCATCAATAATGTTGCTGCTGGTAACGGTGGAGCTAATTTGAACTACTTTATATACTGCCGGGTATCTTAATCTATAGTAATACATCATAATTTATTAATTGATTTATATTTTGTATTAATAATCTAAATCTGCAAAGTAACTAAAGTTATCAAATAAATGTGGAGTAAAAAGTACAATATTTCCTTCTGAAATGTAGTGGAGTCAAAGTATAAATTTATAGAAATACACCGAAATACTCAAGTAAAGTAAAGTAAAATAAAATACCTTAAAATTGCAAAAGTACAGTACTTGAGTAAATGTATTTGTTACATTCCACCACTGCCCATCATGCATCTGTCAGAGATCTGTGGAACAAATAGTAATATGTTATCACTTTCTGCAGATCTGGCATGATCCGCTTTGTCCTATAGACGGAATAAACTTCAGATGTCATCAGCATGATGTCTTATCAGGGCGATCAGGACATTTGGCACTGTCACTCAGTTTCCACTATCATTCACATCCATGATGACTTCCTTTTAAGTAACATACCCCAGCAAAGTAGTAAGGCTGTGAACAGTTACCACACACAGCTTAACACAAAAGATAAAGCAATAATATATGTTTTACATGTTGCGTAACTGATCTTAATGGTCAACTGCTTTTGATTTGGATTCAATTACACCTGTTATGTCCCTGCAAACAAATGTAAATTTTTGGTGGTTACTGCACTAATATCAATAACGTTTTCTGGTTTGGATTGAGCTAATAAGCCTAATTTTGATCATTGAAATTTTCCAATCACCAATTAATCTCTGATGGTGATATATGACACTTTTGACAGTTTTTTGTTGACAGCAGCTTAAACCTGGATCTCAGTTATGAGTTACTGCAAAATGGATCTGATGTGCAGCCAAAAATAAGACTGCAGGTTTCAACCAGTCTGAGAGTGCTGCTTGGCACAGATGTTGCCAAGACAGTTCTATTTCAATCAGAGCAGAAGATGGGCTGCTTTAAGATCAATGGTGTATAGATTGATGCAGCTCTATTTGTGCACCTAAGCTTCATTTTGTATCTCCAGAACGTCAATTTTACAGACATTTAGACTCACATGCTGATAAAACGCTGCATTTGAGACAATTTTCGAAAAATGAGGTCTCTATAGGAAACCTTGTGGTAAATAGTAATGTATCAACTTATGTACACATTAATATAACTGGTAACATGGGAAAAAAGAAAGATATATTTTCTACATTTCAAATTCTTTATTTTCATATGCACAATTACAGAGCAGAAGATGTTGGCAATAAAAATCTTAGATCTCAGGCTCTCTCCAACAATGCTCATTTAAACATGTATAAAAAGAAGCACAGACAATGAAAAATGGGAATCTAAGGCATAAAATAGTGCAGGAGTTGAAATATAGGCATAGAATATAACATATATAAAATATAATATATATAAATAAATTGAGAAGCTTGAGAGCTTGGGGCCATCTTCTCTTTAGAGCCTTATTTATGTCTATTTGTCCTCACGGTTTTGAACTCAAAGCACAGTGCTACATTCCTAAATTCAAATCTCAGTTAGGTTTCATTCACAGAGTTGTTAACACATGTCAGGGTTATCGCATTATTACATTCTATAGCTGCTGTTCATTCCCCTCATACCAGAAATGAAATGAATATATTTTATGACGTTTTGAGCTTGCAGCTGAGTTTTATCCAGGTCAGAATTCTTGAGATTTAGTGGCTCTGATACATTATTCATCAAAGATGCGTCTAAAACATTTGTTGCACCAGGAGCATCCTGATATTTGCCATGTCCTTGTGAACCGGGGTGATTATTTATCAAAACCCCATAGTTATTGGCCCTTGGCATAATGCAACAACAAGTGAGCTGAGATTTTGAACGGGGCTGTGCATGAGCTAACATCATTAACACATTTGAAGTCCAGTAAGTGCTCAACATTACAGGCTAAAAATCCTCTCAACAACGTTGTCTATCAAACCTTTGCAGCCTCATAGTAATTTTGCAATAAAAAGCCGTCAATGCTGTTATGCCATTTCTGCATGTCATCTCATCATATAGCTACAAAACACGATTGTAGTATGATACTTAAAATCCCCAATCGCTGGCACACACAGGAAATAATTGTATTAATTCATATTTTTGTTACCATTGACTGTTTGTTTTTTGCAGCACAATGTGATGATTTTATAAATAACACTTGCAATTTAAATGTGCATGTAACATTTCACAGCTGGATTCCTCACAGGAATAAAGTGCAATACTTACTGTCATTTTCTGTTTAGTTGGTTGATCTCTGCTCACTTTGTCTCGGCTCTTTTCAGCATCTAAAGACTTAACTCCTGGCAAGCTGCTGCCACTGCAACTAGCTACTGTTCTGTGCTGGAGCTCAATGGTATCCCCTCCGCTAGACTGATAATTAAACTGGAATTGAAGCTGATATGTCTGCTTTGATCCGTGGGTCCATGCAGTAGCACAGCAGCTTTATAGAGAAGGTTCATAGATGTTTACTGGAGACCTGGTTATTTACTATGTGCTTCTCCCCAGGAGACACACACATTGAACTCTTTCCCTCCCTTTTCCTACTCTTGTGCCAGCTCTCTCTCTCTCTCTCTCTCCCTCTCTCTGCCTCTCTCCTGTTTTGCTGGCAGATATGCGTGAAGGCATTTCAAACCTCTCTCTCTCTCCTGTTCCCCCCCCCCCCTCTCTCCCACTACACAACAGTGTTAATATCCCACCGTTTTTAATCTGTCAGTCAGCCTGACCACTTTAACCCATTGCTCCACTCTCCTCAGCTGTCACTTACTTTCTGCAAATCCAAATACACCCTCCTCATCTTTCTGCTCCTCCTATGTCTTTCGCTCTTTCTCACCCTCTCAGTCAGTCTGAGTCAGGAATTCCTCCTACAGTGTAGGATCCCTCTTTTAATCAACAGGTATGCTGGAATGATCGGAATAGGCCAGTAAACTGGAACCGTGATCCCTGAATGTTACTGGGATTACAGAGTACACCTAAGAATTCCACTTTATTGTCCAATATTACTGTCCTTTGTTCCTGTGCTGCCCTTTATTTTTTATCTAACTGCAATAGGCATGATAATGTTAATTTCATTTCCTCATGACTCCATCCTCTAGCTCTTGAGTTCACAGTGAAGAACATCTTCAAGGTTTTCATCTGTTATTTTCTATCATCATCAGACAAACTTTTCTCCTCATCTTCCACTCTCTTGTCACTAAAAAACATTTTGCTTTTTCTCTTCCCAAGTGCATATTAAGGCCTGAAACCTTGTCTTGCAAAACACCTTTGTTCTGTACTTTGCTGTCTACATGCCAGCTCTGTTTCCCATTCTGATTCTTTCTTCTCCAGCCCTTATGGCCTCAACACCCTCCTCCTCCTTTTGTCCACTCAGATTGATTTCCTTGGTACTACATACTACATGCCACTGGCTCAAAGGCTGCACATTATGTAACACAAACACTGGCTGCTATCACAACGGCTGGCCCCTGCTCAGGTTACTACCACTGCTGTGGTCATGAGGCTGGCCATGATCAACATATACTTCCATGTTTGTGCTTGCACCACAGGGTCCTTTGTTCCCTGCTGTGACAACCTCTACACCACCATAACACAACTTTGATGCCAAGAGAGTGACACTTCCATTCACAACTACACACACAAGCAAAGTGTAGATACTTGGCAGGGCAAGGCATCTTTTTTTATATAGCACATTTCAACAACAAGGCAATTTAAAATGCTTTACATAAAACAGCACTATACTATGCACACACTATGCACAGTCATATACTACATGAATGTGGATTTCTTTGATGGCCTTGCACACATGAACAAGAGCACACACTCACGACAGCTATGCTGACAGTACATAATGTACATCTTTGCTATTTGGTTACACCTATATATTTTTGAGTGCTTTTGACTACTAAAAAAGGAAATTGCTTATGCTTACACGACAAATGAGATGGTCTTCTCTTTCAACTTTTGCAGTATACTGAAGTACAACACGCATGATATATTAACTGAGAGAATACTGCAATAATTTTCTTCTCTTTTTGTTTGTTTGTCAATAATTAAATATATTAGTACTAGTTATACAGGTCACATATTTTCTTGGTATGTGTTGTGAGAATGGAGCAATGACAGAAATAACAGATTCCAAAAGAGGATGGAGCACTTTAAAACACCAACAGTTTGGAAATTATGGAAAAGTTATGAAAAATTCAAACTACAATTGGTTTAAATGACTACATACAAATAACAACATCAAGGTAAATATCTTAGGATGCAGCCTAAAGCAAGAACATAAATAGAACCAATTCCAAATCTCTCATTCACCCTCAGCGAAGATAACATAGCATATATGACAAAAAAACACATATTTGAGTGACAAGGAATAGCATGTGGTGTGTGTTGTTTTAGTTTTAAGATAAAGTAAAACTTTTCATACACTAGATCTATGAGCATCACCCTGACCTGATTTGATTGCCATATTAGATTTGGTAATCATTGTTAATCATTGGTAACATTTGGTAACATTCTGTTTTGTGCATCATAAGTTCATCTTGGGGCAAACTAATGAATGTCTCTTACTTCCACAAAGTGATAATCTTAATGATTAGAATACTTTTCTTTGGACATTTGATTTGATGTTACACTACAAAACATTGATTTTGTGTTCTTGAAGAAATCTTGTTGTCTTAAACTCGCTTCTAACACAGTTTAGGGGCAGTGAGCATAAAGTAAATAATGTATAAAGTTTCTAAGGTGTGACATAAGAGTGGAACAACCGGTGTCAAAATAGCTTTTATGTTTGTTGTAATCTGCATTTGTCTGTTTGTCTTCATGAGATTAGTGTTTCTAAAGCAGTACAATGGTGCATTGCAGTTATTTGCTTGAGTCATGCTGCAGTGTTTCCTTCAGTCCCCTCCTCCCTGGAGAGAACGAGCAGATAAAAAGGATAAAGAGATGGAAGATAAAAGGGGAACTTGTTACACACATGCACCCCAGCTGTTACTGTGTTGTTCTAAGCTATAAGGCTCACTATGTTTTATTTATGGATCCGCTGACAGGTGACTCTGGGGGAAGCTGTTCTAGTTTTACTTGATTTTAGAATTAGTTCAACAGTGCCTCTTTGTGGACAAAGTGTGCTATTACATTACCACACACAGTGTCATGCATTACATTACATAACTTATTAATGAAGTTAAGAGAGTGATTTTGGATTCTAGATTGGTCTTACTTTATAATTAAGAGAGTTTTATTTTTTGAATAGAGCCTTTATAATTAAGGCTCTATATGTTGCTCAGTTTTGTAGGTCTCAATATGATGTGACCTGTTGCAGACTATAGTTTCAAACCACTGAGGATAATCAATCAGCAGCCTGCTCATGTGTCTCCCCACTGAGCCACCAACAAGAAGACTTTTGTTTAGTCATATGAGAGTCTCTGTGAAAATAAGTATGATGTGTTTATAACTATTCATACAAAAAGAAAGTTTTGTAACCTCCAGCTCCATTGCCTAAATGGCAAACATGAATAAAAAAAATAAACCTGTCTGTGTGGGTATGGGTAGGAAAACTGTATGGCCAATCACTCCTAATATTAAAGAACAGTTAACATATTTACAGATATATATATAAATATATATATATATATATATAAATATATATATATATATATATATATATATATATATATATATATATATATATATATATATATATATATATATAATTTAAGTCATATAACCTACCCAATTGTTGATCATGATTATGATGACGGTAACAATGGTAATGATAATGTCTCATTTTGACTTTGGACACCATTTTCACATAAAGTTTAGATTAAAAACCTATATCATAATGAACCACATGCATGCTCCACTAAATAAATAATGAAATAGAGGAAGGCCATTTTTTTGGCTTTGAACATAAAATACAGAATTTATAGAAGTATTAGTTATCTCACTGTTTATCACCCCTTTCAATGATGTCTCTGTATAATTTTCTTCTCTGCTTCTCACATGGCATGGGTGTATGCCCAATCAATGTTATCATTTTACCTCTGATAGGTCTGTATGTAAGTATACAAAACGTTATTTAAAGAAACACAAAAAAGCATGAAAGAGGATGTTATTTCTTTCCCCTACATTAGACAGTGGGTGGTATTTGAATAATATTTTAATTAGGCCAGACTATCAATCAAAGGGCACGTCCCTGTCTCTCTTTTGAAGGCTTTAAACATTAACAATACGTGGTGGTTTGGTATATATTTTCATTTGATACTTTAACTTTGGCTGTTAAAAAGTCAATTCATTATTCATGAGTCTTCTACTACCATCCCAGGAAAACAAAGCTACAGGGGGTGCGGTTTTTCCTGTAGCCGAGAACGGAAGCGGAAATTCGGCCATCTCCTCGTACATTCAAGCTACAGCAGGGTCAGTACACACTTGATTACATTTTTTATTGTGGTGTGTCGTCAGTATTTCTTGGCATTTTGGCTTGTGATTTAAACGTATATATTCAACATTGTCCCGAAGCCGGACGTGTCCTTGATAAAGCTTGTACAGTCTAGCAGTTCTGTTACGAACTAGCTAGCTAACTAGCAGCAGCTAGATGGCTAACTGCTAGCTGGCTAGTCTTTTCTAGCAGCAGCAAGCTATTCCTTTAATCAATCAAACTGGCAGGTAACATTAACGTTCAGTTATATTTTGTCTATTCAGTGTTGTGAAAAGAATATCACCTTTAATTTTACGTTTGTCTGTCAAGTCGTACCTAGCTACACCCTTCTGCCCCCCTGTTTATACTTTACCCAGACTTCACCCAAACCCTGGTGTCAAAGTGCTAGCCAACTGTTTCGATTAGCTTGCTTCGGTGAGAATGGGAGAGTTTGCCTTCTAAATGGCTAATGTAAGATGACAGTACCAGGTGACAGTAAACGTTTGTTGGCCAATTAGCTTCAGTAATTGCTTTCTTTCTCATTATACAGTCTTTGTGACACATATATGCTCTTCGTAACACTGTTAACACTGTTAATATAGCTAAGTACCCATTAACTATGTGTCTGGACACTACGCTGTGTTTGTAACACACAAAGGTTCTGGTTAGCTAGCATAACGTCAGTTGACTGTTTGATTGCTTAACGTTAGTTAAGTGATTAGCTAGTTAGCTAACTTGGTAGACAGTAATAGTTGCAGTTGTCTGAATGGGTTGTTAACGTTGTCTGTGTGCCGGGAAATGGGTATGGGAACTTCTTCCTGGGGCTGTGCAACGTCAACTGCATGCAAGTGACAGGAGGAATAAGTTTAAGTTTTCGTCATATGTGTTGGTACTCAATCACTTGCCTACAACAGGTCATTGCTAGCTATCTGTGTGCTGATCTCTGTCTGTCATAGTAGACGATAAAGTGATTGTGTGTGTTTAGAGCAGCAGACTTTAAACATAGTTAATGCAAACTTTTTCTCAAAGTGTCAGAGATTGTGGAGATATGGACAACCTAAGATACAAAGGGCGTGTTATGTCCCTTATCAAAGATTAGATGGAGGGTCTGAACTTTGGTACAGAGCTTCAGTAGTCTCTGAACTGACTTCTGCAATAGATGCCTTATGTTCAACATGGTCTCATATTTGTCTGATCTACAATCTAAACACTGGCATGCTATTTGTGTCAGGTTTATTTAAAACACCTAAAAACTATATAGAAAAGTTGTGTCTTTAATAGCATATTTGTTATATCACTGGTTTACCAAAGTATATTTAAAACCTGAAGAGATGGTCATGTCCAAATGCATATATTCTCTTAAAAAATGTGTACTTGTTTTTAAGTTAATTTATTTAATTGTGAGTGTTGAAAACAGTCTATGGGAATAGAGCAAGTTAGAGTTTAGTTAAGACTGTAAGGAACAGAGCTAAAGTACATTATTCTTTACATTGCTTAAACAAGAAGAAAAAAACATACAAGTTTAAAATTAATTTTAACCAATTGCACATTTTCATGCCCATCAGAATACATTGTGTAGAGGTCAGTCTGTGTACTTCCTTTGTCACTGTTAAGTCTTGAGTGCAGTATGAGGAAAGGTCTGCTCAAGGCTGGGCAATGGGAAGAGCAGCACAATTTCTTGGTTGCCTACTAGTGCTTATTTGCCTGGTTGGAGGGAATATTCATGCAGTGGGTGGGTTGAATTTATCATCTTCTTTAGCAAAAAGATTATGCCTTCCACCCTTTGGTCCTTGAGAGATGGCAGTTGAGGGAGTGGCTGAGCACTGTGTTGACTTTAAAGATGATGTTAAATCCCCTTTCTTAAACTTCTCCCTTTTTCCATTAAGTGCATTTAAAGAGAACACAATGGTATAATTAGCATTTAGTCTTATAAATAGGCAGGTTAAGGTTAGCTCTTAAAAACATTCTTTGAGAGCTTTTAAATATACTGACAACACAATTATATCTGTAGGTGAACGTAACTATGGGGCTTCTAAAAGTCAGTTTCAGAAAGTTTTTGGTTATTGCCCACCTATGTTGCTGTGTGACATGGGCCGATGGGGGCATGTATTTGGTGAGAAAATGCAGATTGTGGCAGTGAAAGGATGCATCTGGTCAGCAACAATGTTTCAGCCTGCTATGTAAGCAATCAAATACAAACAATGCTCAGTAGGTTCGGAGGGATCCAATATTGTGCCACAAAATCATTCTCCACATGCCATTACACCAGCAGCAGCAGACAGGATGTTTATGTCAAATTCAGACCCAGCTACCAGTGTGGAATAACATAAACCAGACAATGTTTCTTTCCACTTGTCAATCACCCACTTTTTGCTGATAGCATGCTCACTCTACACTCAACCTATTGTTTGTAGCTGATAGGAGTAAACCATTGTTGTTCACTCCTGTATGTTACTTAAAGGCTGTATGTTCTAAGATCGAGCCCTTGCACGTCGTGTCTTATTAAGTTCATATTTGCATACCACCGGTTAGCTTAAAAATTCTTGCTTTGCTGTTATGACCTCTTTTTTTTTTTTACCCACAATGTTGGAGTGTTTTTAGTGGTTCATTCTAGTTAAACTCTCAAACTACTGGATGTTCCAGTCTGGTAATATGAGTTTAAGAAAACATTTTAAAGTGTATTGACTGGCCTATGAATGAATCACAAGTTTGAAATATGTACTTGATCATATGAACCAAGTGTTCTTTTCCTAAAACACGCAGCTCCATGTGAATCCTACTGATACAATTTAGGTTGGTCAACTGATGTTGTTATTTATTTATTTTTTTTAAATAAAGTTTTTTTTCTCCCCCTTCTTTGTCTTATTGGTTCAGGAATAGTCTCTTCATACTACCCGCTTATTCTTAAGAGAATAAACAGACTTTATGACTTGACTTTGATAAGTATGATGGAGTATTAACTAATATGTTGTATCTCTGACTGTTAGCCCTGTGTGGATCAGCAACAAGTCCTGTGATTTTCTTGCTGAATATCTGCTGTGTCTTTATTTTCCAATGGTAACTTTGGAATTAGAGCTAGCATAAAGTTTAGCTTGTTCTTGTCTGTTTGTTGTGATGTATTAATCTCTCAGTGAGTATGGGTTCTTTTTTAATGTTTATCTCAATCTTGCTCTATAGTTTTCGTCTCCCTGTGCCTGAGGTTTCGCGACCCAATGTTGCCACGGGAAGAAACAGACAAACTGAGACATAGCACTCCATGAATGAGTGGCTCACCAGCCAGAAAAAAACAAAAATATACCAAGAGGAGAGAGCCTTATTCTGCATCATTCTTGTGTAACAGGTGTGCATGATGCTGTCTCTCTTCCTCTGTTGATACCAGCAGTGGCATGATTTAAGATTAATCTCTGGTATAGACACCATCTTTCATAGTCCAAATTGTTCTTGTCAAGGTCTTTCACTCTTTCATCCAGACTCCTGTACTTCATCTTATACTTATACATCTTCTCCAGTCTTTTTAACTCTTTATCTTCGTGCACTCTTTTTTTAGTTGTATTGAGTCTTTTAATTATCATTTTTAGTTTGTCTTTGTTTGAAATAACAATGTTCTTCGTTCCGTTGCTGTTTATTTTGCATTAATTATATTTTACAATCCTTCTTCTCCATCTGCTGTTCAGATTGCAACAGAACTCGACGGCCAGACCGTTGCCATGTCGACCTCATCGCTACGGCGACAAGTAAAGAACATTGTCCACAACTATTCAGAGGCTGAAATCAAGGTTGTGTGTTCCTCTGCTTCTCTTCTTTTTCATTTTTTTTGTTAACACCCGCATCCCCCATATGTCCACGGCTTAAATGTAGCCCATGTATCTCTGCAGCACATATGACATAATGTAGTTGATGATAATCTCTTTGAAACAATCTCCTCACTATTTCTCCTTGTTATATAAAATATGAGCTAATCTAATCATAGTATCTGTTCATTGGTTTGTCTCTCTCTGGCTTGTGCCTTGATTGAGTTTGCATTGCTACTCAGAACACTGTGGAACATTAAATTGTCACAATGTATTGGCCTAAAATTATACTTATCATGGACAGTTTGGATGGAGGATATATTTTAAGTTTGTCCCTTGCTGTGTTGTTATACAGGTTAGAGAGGCGACATCCAATGACCCATGGGGCCCCAGCAGCTCTCTGATGTCAGAGATTGCTGATCTGACCTACAATGTTGTGGCCTTTTCGGAAATCATGAGCATGGTGTGGAAGCGCCTCAATGACCATGGCAAGAACTGGAGACATGTGTACAAGGTTTGTATTTGTGTTGAAGTCGGGAATAATTGTTGTGTAACACTATCTGTCAGTGAGGATGCGGAATGATGATGCTCCAGACGTGTCTTATATCTCAATGTACTGCTCACTACAGAGTAGACTATTAGGTGTTTATTGCACAGGTGTGTGTGTGTGTGCGTTCGTTCGTTCTCACTATCCAGACCTTTTCTCCAGTTGGTCATTGGTTGTGATTTATATTTTCACCAGGCTATGACTCTTATGGAGTACCTGATCAAGACGGGTTCAGAACGTGTTGCCCAACAGTGCAGAGAGAACATATACGCAGTCCAGACCCTCAAGGATTTTCAGTACATAGACAGGGACGGCAAAGACCAGGTACACAAACACACCATGCCCACAAAGCTGCATAGAAAGTTGAAGTGATTAGCAAGTAATCACCTTTGTGGAATGCAGGCCCTCTTTGTCAAACATGCTGCTTGTGTGTCATTCAAGGACATTTTACAATGACTTTCAGACCTCTTGTGCAAACAAAGCCAGCCAATAAAGTTTTTATGGGTTGTTGATAACTGAAACTGTGGGAAAATAACAAGCTGTTACAATAAGGTGTACAGTGTAATACCAGCATTAGTAATTATATGTATGTCTGTTTATGGAGTATTTAACATTAAAAAAAGTACACATAATTTGCAGCATGTAATTCTGTGCTCATACCTGTATGTTTCCAGGGGGTGAATGTGCGAGAGAAAGCCAAACAGCTGGTGACACTGCTGAAAGATGAAGAGAGACTAAGAGAGGAGAGGATCCACGCCCTCAAAACCAAAGAAAAGATGGCACAGACCTCCAGTGGTGAGATGGGTACTTAAAAAGCTCAAAGTTACAGTATTACACTCCGAAGAAGGGTGGGCACAAAGGGCCTTTAGCAATGAGTAGCTGATAACCTAAGACAAGCTCTCATCCATGCATATGCTTATTTGTTTCTGCTCCAGCCTCCTCAGCTCCCTCAGCACCCAGCCTGGGGGGGAGCCTGTCAGTGGGCTCCCACTCTGGAGGGGCAGACCCTGAGCAGGCCTGGCCACAGAGCACTGGAGAGGAAGATCTGCAGCTCCAGCTGGCTTTGGCCATGAGTAAAGAAGAGGCAGAGCAGGTAACACAAAGCAGCATATTCAAGGCAGGCACAGCAACGTTACTGCTCTCTAAGATAAGGGTTAAAGCATAACTATTACTGCTACAGCTAAGTTTGCAATTTGTACAGTCTGTTGCAGCACCTGTGTACACAGAGGGATATTATTGATATTATTCACTACATACACATAGTTTTGCTTTCACAATGTAACGCCTGACCTCCCCCAGACTAGCAAGGACCCTCTGGAGGACGCAGAGCTCCGCTATGCAATTACACTCAGCAAAGAGATGCAACAAAAGGTCAGGGGCAGAGAGTGTGCCCAGCTGACTGGCCACCCACTCATCAACTCTGTCTTTCTGTTAATTGGGATTTCTCAAACACACATCAAGTATTGATCAATCAAGAAAATGAATTTATGCTCATATTTGTCATGTGCCATTTTCCTCAAGATACAAATTTGCATCAGACTGCAGTAATTTGGTTGAGATAATTTAGTTTGCTGCAGAGTGTCCATTTCTATTATGGTGCTTGCACTCATGAAAAGTCTGCAAAGTAGGTGCTTTTCAAATCCTTGTCAAAAGTGAGCACCCACAGAATTGATTAACTCTAATTTGGTTGTTGAATTTGCATGGCATTGTCAAATATTTATCATAACTTACTACATTAAACACTGAGTGGTTTGTAAGCATTGATTATTCTTTCCTCCATGTCTCCCTCTCTGATAGCATGCTTTCAACTGTAGTCTTGATTTGAAATGCACTTTCTTCCTTACGTGTTACATCTCCTGCTGTTGTAACTTCCTTGTACTGTGTTCACTGAGTGCAAAATGTGTTTGCCTATTGTATAAAGGTGGTTAGAGTCCAACACCTACTGTGCCACTTCGCTGGTTAAGTCTATAAACTAATGTAGGTATTTAAAGGATAATGTTATTGTTGCTTAGTGGCCCTAAGCATAAAGACTTGCTGAGTTCTATAGCAGGGACGGCCTGTTTCCTCATGGGTTAGTCGGTGTTTCGCTGTTTAATACTCCTATTTTTATAAAGAGGTAGGACAAAAGGTGGCATTAGGTGGGAATGTCCTGGTTCGATCTGTATCAGGGGTGATCTAGGCCTTTTTTTTTTTTTTTTTTTTTTTTTAAATTAACTGATATTGGTTAATTTAATTTTTATTGTAACTTTTTTTTTCTGCTCCAGGTAGGTTAGATGATAAAGCGACTCAACTGCGCTTATCCAATAGACTGGTACCTATTTCTAAGGCACATCCAGCAGTTTATTTTCTGTGTGAAACAAGCATTCATTTTATTTGATTGTGTTTTGTCGTAATACTGTGAGAATCAGACAAAATTGCAAACTCTTACAAATAATGCAGGGATTGGTAGATTTGCCTTATTTTTCTGTTGACTATAGATAATGATTTAAAGTCAGGTGTTCAGTTTCCACTCCCACCGATTCAGATGTTAATTGTGGAATTGTAAACTGGTCCTAAATCTGTACCTGTGGTGTGCTTTCCGAGGTTGTGTGTCTCAGGTTGCTGACATCACAGTGTGTGTGATTGGCAGGAAGAGCGACTGCGCAGAGGTGATGACCTGAGACTGCAGATGGCCATTGAGGAGAGCAGGAGGGAGAAGACTAAGCCTGAGGATGTATGTGTGAAATGTATCTGTATATCTCTCACTCTCCTGGCATAAGCTTCTATATTTTTTGTCTCTAAATCTGATAAAATCAGCCACATGAGAGATCAAATCATTAAGACGTTTCGAAAAGCAGTGGTAAAGATAGCATGTTCAGTTGAATAAACAACATGCTTTTTTTACTAGTGTAGGAGAGCACAGTTCATTTGTTTATGTTCTCAGTTAGCAGTAGGTTTGTCATATGACCACTTAGTATTGTGTGAAACCGCTCAGTGAACTACATCTCTCGTCTCACACAATTTACGTCACCTAGCTTGATGCTCAACTTGCTAGCTAGCTTAGCTCTGTTCCACAACACATGTAATGTTATATTACCTGATGTGTTTTATCCAGTGAAGTGTTTTCAGCAGATAAGCAAAAGAACAAGCAAGTTCCTCTGCTCATTTGAGTAACGTTACATCCCTGGTACGATACACAGAGACATCGTAGCTTCAGTGAGACGTCATCCATGCGACATTGAAGTGTGTAGTCTTTCTAATTACGTATTTTCACAGTCTTATACTTCAACAGTTTAACAATAAACTGAGACTTTCTTTGGTTGAAAAATTATCTTTTAAATTGACGAACATCACATTTGTAATCCATGGCTCAATTCAAATGGGATAAAAAAATTATTATTATCTCTCCATTGACTCTCGTTCATATTTTTTTTCGAAAGATAGGTCCCATTGGCCGGAAGTAGAAGGGCGTGACTTTGTCTCTCTATACAAAAATAGAAATTGTGTTGCAGTTTTATCAAGTTACATTGACACTGCGCAAGGTAATAAAAATTGATTGTGAGAAGTTCAATCTGATTTCTTTCACCATCAATTTCATGTACAGTCATGTGAAAAAATTAGGACACCCATGCTAAAGTTGACTAAAAAGAGGAATAAAAAAAATCATCTTTTGGAAATTGATCTTAATGCCTTAATAAAAAAAATGAGGAAAAATTCAACCTTTAAGGACACCAATTTTCTTTGTGAATGAATAATGTATCATAAATAAATGTTTTTCCTTAAAATACAGCCCTATGTTAAATTCCCATAGAGGCAGGCAGATGTTTATTTTTAAAGGCCAGTTATTTCATGGATCCAGGATACTATCAATCCTGATAAAGTTCCCTTGGCCTTTGGAATTAAAATAGCCCCACATCATCACATCCCCTTCACCATACCTAGAGATTGGCATGGGGTACTTTCCATAAAATCATCTCTCAATGCAAATCAAACCAGCTATTAGGCTAACTGAAATAAAACCATAGGTTCCAAACATAGGGGTGTACTTACTTATGCCCCCTGTATTTTAAGGAAAAACATTTTATTTATTTACGATACATTATTCATTCACAAAGAAAATCGGTGTCCTTAAAGATTGGATTTTTCCTCATTTTTTTTAATTAAGGCATTAATATCAATTTCCTAAAGATGATTTTTTTTATTCCTCTTTTTAGTCAACTTTAGCATGGGTGTCCTAATTTGTTCACATGACTGTATATGTCTTGTCTGCAATTCCTTGTTTCCTTCTACTTCTTGTTACTGTGAATGTCCTCTTATCACAACAGCATCATCTAACCTCAGCTTTGTGCGCTGAATGTGTCCTTCAATTTTATTTTCCCTGAATACAGCTAAGAACATGAATCCATAATATATTCTCTTGCACAGGGCGCGCTGATGGAGCTCGGTGCCGTGGACCCCTGGGGAGCCCCTGCTGCAGCCACTGTGGGCTCTGCCGGCCCCTCGCCTCCACCCACAGTTCCTGCCCCTGCTCCCTCAGGTCCGTGGGGCGCAGCCCCAACAGACCCATGGGGTGTAGCGTCACCCACATCTCCTACAAGCTCTGACCCCTGGGGTGGGGGAGCCCCACCCAATATAGCCTCTCCTCCAGACCCCTGGGGAGAGACGTCCAACAGAGTTAACAACGTCGACCCCTGGGGGAGCTCCGGTAAGCAGCTACAACACTGGTCACGTATTAACTCTGTAGCCAGTCAGGTTGATGGGAATGTACTCATTGCTGAGTATCGAAAGAGAAGCGTGTCCTGCTCTGTGGATGAAAGAGGATGTGAAGGCCTCTCTACCTTTACTCCTCTTCACTCCACAGTCCATTTCCTGTCTTCATTACAACCCTGTCGCATTTTCTGTCATGTCACCATGCTGTCATATCTTCTCATACATTTACGTGCTTTCAGTTTGAAATGAGGAAAGCAAGCATGCTAAATCCATTCTCCCTCTGTGTCTAAACCAGGGATTTTTATCCCCTTGTTTCTACTCAGGACTGACTGTGGCTGTGTCTCAACCAGAGCTGTCTCTTCTCTTACCCTTTTGTGCCTTTTTAATGTATGGGTTAGCTGCTTATTATCTCTCCTTTACCTCCACGGAGCTTCTGATATTAAATAGGTGAAAGTAATATGGTGGACAGCTACCTGTCCTCACCTTCCAAGTTAGTGGGACTGCAGAGGTCAAGGAGAGAAACACCAGTGTTGGAACCCAGCCCAGCTTCCTGCTCCCCCCTTTTTGTGGATTGTACCTGTAAGGTGTTACGTTAACCCTCCCCTGCGTCTCCTCCCCTCCCCTGTAGCTGTGACCCCCCCCAGTGTCGATCCCTGGGGCCCCCCAGTGCCACCCAGCACGTCCTCCTCCGGGGGGCCAGTAGACCCCTGGGCAAGGGACGGGCCTGTCCCTGCCTCTGACCCTATCACCTCTGACATCTGGAGTGGCACCGCCAAACACACAAATGGCACAGGTATATTCACACTTAAAGCTACATGGACTCACAAACACTGAGGTACTAGTACGCACTTTTAAAGGGATTTTCATAGTTTACACACAGATTTTTAATTGCATGCACAGAACAGTTGTCTTGTCCTACATTTCATCCTCCTCTAGTATCTGTGGTAATGCAATTCTATATTGTGTTTTATTATAATGAAAGTTTTTTTTTTTGTATTCTGATTTACTGTTTCCGTTCCTCCTTCATTTCCTCCTCAGGAGACCCAGAGCGACGAGGGTCCCCAGCAACAGGTTGTGACAGTACAGGCTCACCGGTGCCCTTTGACCTGTCATCTCTCGGTTCTTCACTTCCTGTTCGTAAGACTCCGGAGTCCTTCCTTGGCCCCAACGCAGCTCTGGTGGATCTTGATTCCCTGGTGTCGTCTAAACCCAAACCCAAACAGCCACCGCCTCCTTCCATCTCTTCCTCTTCAGCACACAACCCCTTCCTCCAGAACACAGGTTAGTAACAGTTATTGTGTGATCTGTGTGTAGCCTCAAAAGAGAGAAGTAACCACACTTCTAAAAGGTTAACTACTGTTTTTTTTTTTCAACTTGGACCCTATGTTTTTGTGGCTGATGGGAACAACAGTCTTTGACATTGGTCCAGTATTAAGCAAGCAAACAAACAAGCTACAATATAAGTTAATAGTGCAAATGGGTAGCTTATATTTACAGTATGTCCACAAAAGTGCTTGTTTTTGCCACTGACAGGCTCAGATTAATATTTTAAGTGTCAACTGACAACATTATGGAAAGGATTTCTAAGGAGGTCGACCTTTCTGTTAAAGAGTAGGATCCTTTTTTAAACATAAAAACATCCGCAAAATTGCATTCGCTAAAGCCACCAGACTCCATGTAAATAAACAGTAATTTTAGCATCATCAAATACACTTCATTCAAAGTTGACAGAAACAAAATAAAACTATGAAAAGCCGTTTTGGTTGAAATAACACATAGTTTATCGATTTACATGTGAAAATATGTTGGCTCTTACACGCTTAAAGTATTTTTTTTTAAATTGGAGTCTGGTGGGTTTAGCGACCTCAGAGCTGTTTCTGGTTAAACAGAAAGGTCTTAAAGAGGTTTTAAAAATGCCTATCTCTTTAGGGATTCTTTCTATAATGTTGTCAGTTAATAATTTAACACTTAATAAGCAAAAACCGCACTTTTAGTGGACCAAATAGACAGTGAACATTTGCCCCATAGGGTTACATTGCAGCCTGGTCTGCCGGTTACAGTGTTCACGCTTAATACTGGACCAATTTCAAAGATTGTTGTACCTATCAGTCACTTACACACAAAAACATAGGAAAATAGGGTCTAGGTTGAAAAAAAGGTAGTTACCCTTAAAGCTCAGCATAACTTTTGTAGACAGACAAACAGGTGGGAAGTATTTAGCATTTTTAGGTAGAGCCATGTCGGTCCACACAAAGTTTTAAGATGCCAACATCAGCTGTGTTCCTATTCACAATAAATTACAGCTTGCCAAAAAAAGCCATTTGATTAGTATTTAGTATCGAGAATTTGGATGGAACGATCTTGGTTCTTCTGAACACCCCAGATCAAAAGCAGACAATTGGCCACCTAACAACCCTGTTGGAGACAAACAGAACTAAAGCTTTTCTGGGTTAGGGTTAGGACTGTAAATGCAACTATTAAATACAAACAATACAAGGTATGCTGTACAAGGAACCTTTTTAAAAGCAAGACGTTAGTGTAAAGCTGATCCTGTAGGGAAAGAGCAATGACTTGATATTGTTCAGGAAATAGGTTGAAAAAGTCAACCTATCTTTTGAGAGTTGAAGGAATAATATTGTAATATTGAAATGTTGTATTGTCTTAACTGTCACCTCTGACCCTCAGGCTCATCTCCTGCTCCTGGCATGGCAGTGACTCCAGGCAGCACCATTTCCAGTAGGGGGGTTTCTCCAATACCTGCCTCCTCCAACCCTTTCGGCGTCGCTCCACCCATGACCTCCATCTCACCTCAGCCCTCATCACTTGGCCTGAGCGGCCTCCGCTCCAGTCCTGTGCCTCCCAATCCCATGCTGGGCATGGTGCAACCAGGAATGGGCATGGGGCCAATGAGTGTGGGAATGGGCCTGGGCATGATGCAGGTCAGCCCCATGGGCATGCCCTACGGCGGGCTCTCACCTATGGCACCCCCAGGCTCGGCTCTGTTGGGACCCGGAGGCGCAGCACCTCCTCAGCTGATTTTGGGTGGGCCCACTGGAACAGGAGGAGTGATGGGGGCAGGAGGGTCAGTGGGAGGCGGAGGAACGACGGGAGCAAGCACCAACCCTTTTCTTCTTTGAAGAAGTGTCACCACTACTTTGCTCTTATGTTTCAACCTCCTCTGTCGTACCTGCTGCCCCCCTTCATTCATTCCCCCCCCCCTCAACACAATTTGTGTCCAAAAAGAAAAAATGTGTACATCTCTATATTTAAAGAAAAAAAGAAAAAAAAAAATCAAAAATGATGTTTATCCTTCAAAAGCATTACTTCATTTCAGAATAATTTTCCACATTTAGTTCCTTTCTTTTCAGTATGCGTTATTTGTGGGAGGGAAATAGAGATCTATTTATTTTGTTTTAGTCCTGTTCTGTTCTGTATCGTTCTTCTGTTGTGTTTTTTTTCAGTCTTGTCTTGAGATGAAGGTAAGTCTGTGAGGCCAGGATGCTTTTTCAGTAGTGTCACTCTACTCTGTTATAGTACTGCACTGAGAGAGAGATGGAGGGAGAGGGGACATAGCCACTAACAAACTGAATAGAAAAACTGTTGTACATGCCTCTTCCTCTTCTCTCCCTCTAGAATGAAGACAAACACTGAATCACTGAAATGAAACAAGTGCATGAAGGATGATTTTTAATGAACTCCAGACTGAGATAAGGACTGAAAACCCTGCATTAACATTTCAGGCACAATGTGGTCAAATTGTTTCAACTATTTCACTTTTAATTTAATGTTAAATGTAATTTATTTTTTTCCAATTTTTGGGAACAAATAAACAAGGAAAATCCCACGATGATGCCATTTAAATCAAATGCTTATTTTTTCCCCCCTTCCTTACTATTGTAGAAAACTAAAGAGAGCTCTAACATCTGCGGTCTGATGGGAAAAATGTATGGGATGTTTGTTGAGTGTGTGTGTTTGCAGCAATGTGCGAATGAGAATATGAATGCTCATTTGTGAGTATGCAATAGTTCCTGTGTATATGTATCAATATCTGTCTCCATTTTTTTCTGTGTCCGAACTTATTTTAGTGACTCAGAAAGGACGAAATGACATCCATTATTTTTGTTTTTAAAAATTGTCACTTGTATTAATACTATGTAATGTTGGGATTTCAAATGAGGTATTATAAGGGTCACTCATTTTTCTGCCAATTGTATTTCACACTTTATTTTTTTGTTAATCAGAAGCATTAGATTTTTTTCCAATCGCACATTTTATATGGGATCCCTGGTGTCCAGGTGGCCCAGAGCACCACTCTCCACCTGTTTCATCCCTCTTTCCTTCAGGGAGGGAGAGTACTGATGCTTCTCTTAAAAATAAAAGACAATTATTTCAATGAATGAATGAAAGGAAGAAAACAACCTGGGACTTGACAACATGCTTCATGCTGTTCTTTTAATTTAGTTTGATGAATTTATTGTTATTTTATATCAACAAGAAAAAAATATCTCTTTTATCAGGTAAGGTTGAATTTTGTGTGGTGATGACTGTGAACATTCACATTTGAAAAGTAAAATGGAAAAAAAATCAAAAGGAATTTATGAAATAAAACAAAAACACAGGATGTTTGGCTTGTTTCATGCTTGCACTCTAGTTAAAGTGCTCATATTATGCTTTTTGGCTTTTCCCTTTCCTTTATTGTGTTATATATCTGTTTGTGCACATTATAAGTTTACAAAGTGAAAAAGTCCACCCCAAGGGACTTACCATCTTCCAGAGAAAACACTGTTCACAAACTGCTCCAAACAGCTCTATTGTAGTCCAGCCTTTACTTCCATGACGAACATGCGTCACTTTGTAACACACGTTATAGAGAGCCAAAGTCACTCCCTTCTACTTCCGGTCCATGGGACCTATCTTTCAAAAAAAATATGAACGTAAAGTGAACGGGGTTAGGCAAATTAATTTTTGATCCCGTTTGAATTGAGCCATGGATTACAAATGTGATGTTCGTCAATTTAAAAGATAATTTTTCAACCAAAGAAAGTCTCAGTTTATTGTTAAACTGTTGAAGTATAAGACTGAAAATACGTAATTAGAAAGACTACACACTTCAGTGTTGCATGGATGACGTCTCACTGAAGCTACGATGTCTCTGTGTATCGTACCGGGGATGTAACGTTACTCAAATGAGCAGAGGAACTTGCTTGTTCATTTGCTTATCTGCTGAAAACACTTCACTGGATAAAACACATCAGGTAATATAACATTACATGTGTTGTGGAACAGAGCTAAGCTAGCTAGCTAGCGAGCAAGTTGAGCATCAAGCTAGGTGACGTAAATTGTGTGAGACGAGAGATGTAGTTCACTGAGCGGTTTCACACAATACTAAGTGGTCATATGACAAACCTACGGCTAACAGACTTTCTTCGGTTGAAAAATTATCTTTGAAATTTAAGAAAATATTTGTAATCCATGGCTCAATTCAAATGGGATCAAAAAATAATTTACCTCTCTACCGTTAATATTTTTCCGAATTAAGGTCTCTATAATGCTCGCCTAGTTGCTAGCGTGGCACTCCCTCATGCTCTGCAACTGACAAGCTAGCAGTACTTACTGCGCATGTGCGACTCCCAACAAAGATGTAACAGAAGTGAGATGCCTCACTCTGTAGCTAAAACAGAGAGCTCAACACACAGGGTGAAAAGAGGAGCTGCAGCAATGTGCAGCAACAAAAATATGTTTTCTGAAAATTAAATCATGTAAACCTATTCTGGTACAACCTCTAAATACAATTATGAACCTGAAAATTAGTATAATATGAGCACTTTAAAGTCTATATCCCATATGTGCTTTTTCTGCTGCAGAGAACAATAATGTGACGAGAATATATTTACAGTTTATTTTCTTTGGTGAAACATGTTTATGAATCTAAAATCCAACAGAAAAAACACTCTGCCAATTACCTGCAGAAGAAAAGCTAAAAAGTTATTACAGCATATGAATTTGAATAAAGGTGAAAACATGTACAACTATTTCTACCTTGAAATACAGCGTTCAGTCAAATGTGACAAACTTGCACCCCGAGAAACTTCACGATGCGCAAGTAAGAGGCAGCCTCAGCATCGAGTTTAGTGAAGACTGCTGAGAAGAGCCACATTTCGTCGACAAGTTTTGTTGTAATCTTTTCCTCCACACAGTCTGTGAGGGTCAAACGAGCAGAGAATCCCAGTCAAAGTCATCCTGGATCTCCTCACTGTTGCTGTGCAGACTCTTTAATGGAGGATGCTGTCGGGGTGTCATAGACTGAGGCTGCATCCCAGCTGAGACAGAAAGAGAAACATGGACCAAGTTAGCACACGACTAAAAGGAAGTGAGAAAATATTGGAAGGATTTCTTTGTATTTAAATAACTTCTCCTTTACAACAGACTGTATCTACCGTTTTGAATAACGGCTAAGAAACGCCACATTTTTTCAAGTCTATCTTAATAAAACATCTGCTGCTGTCCCTACTGAGGTGAAAAGATTCCTTCCTAACATGATTTTAATGTGTTAGGTGACAAAATCCACAGTCCTTGTTCTGTGTAAAAATGTGTCAAGTTCCGCTAAAGTAAAGTCCATTTTGTGGATTTTGTTATCACTTACATTCAAATTATCTCAGGAAGGAAATTTCTTCAGACAATAGGAGTGATTACAGTGACCAGTAGCTCTTTCAGTGTATATAAAGGCATGTGAGTATTGTTTTAGAGCAGACCTGAAAAAATGTTCTTTGTTTAAAATGTTTATCTGTTCTATATTCTCTCTCTGTGGAGCCTTCCACATGTCATACTGGATTCCACTCAGTTGTCACAAAAGTTCAAAAGAAAACTTTTTGAACATGGTGTGCGGGGTCTTACCAGTTGTGTTAGCAGGTTGTGTTAGCTGTGGTCTTTGAAGGCCCTGTCCCTGCATGTGCAGAGCCCTCCGGGGCGGCTGCACTCCACTGGCAGGGTGAACTATGGGAGAGTAAGGGAGGGGTGAGGGGTGAGTGAGGCTGGCGAGGGTAGGAGGTGGATTGGAGGTGAATGGTGGGACCTGTAAGGAGTGAGGTGAACCGAGGGCTAGTGGGGAGTTATTCCCAGAGTTGATCATGCCTTTCTGGGTGAAGAAGCGGTTCAGAGAGTCACAGAGGGAAGTGAAGAGTGTCGGGTCCAGGGCCCAGTCGCAGAGCTCTGCCTGTCGCATGCTCTCCAGGAGGTCTGGTGACAGAAAGTTAGGGCCTTTTAGAACAAAAAAGTTATCAAGAAAAGCAAAGCCCTTAGTGATTTTTGAAAAGAACACAGATTTACTCAACATTTCTATAATTTTGTAAAGATCTAAATAATATTCATACTCATTGTTTTATTATTTGCCACTATATATATATATATATATATATATATATATATATATATATATATATATATAACATATACATTCTGGCTAGTAAAGTGTTTGTAATAGGTGTTACATTAGCTGCAAAAGGCAAACATCTTAAAGGGTCAGTTCACCTAAATCAACAATACAAACATTTTCTCTCTAGTGGAATTAAGCCATGGAGATAGTTTATCTGTTGAGATATGAGTCTCTGAGATTTCTCTGAGATAATGTAGGCACTCGTTTTTTTGGGTCACGGCATTAAAAAACATTTAAATGTTTTGAAGGTCATTCCTGGCTGCAACAAACAATTATTTTCATTATTGAATAATCTGCATAATCTATTTTCGCTATTATCTAATCATCAATTGTTTACCCAATATAATTTCCCAGAGCCCCAAAAAGAATTACTTAATTTATTTGACCATCAGTCCAAAAGATATTCTGTTTACTTTCACATTCGACAAAAAAAATTAAAGCATCAACTCTTCACATTTTAGAAGTTGGAACCAGAAAATGTTTGGCGTTTTTGTTTGGGAAAAAATTTCTGACTTACTGACTGATGGACTAGACATTTCAGCTCTTGTCTTCATTAGTCTAACACTTCACGGACTTGTGAGTGTTCTGTAGATGAACCAGAGAAACGCTCAGACACGGATATCTCAAATACTCCGCAGATAAGCCCCCCAGCGGTAAGTGAGAAAATGTTTTATTTTTTGAATTTGGGTGAAGCCACCCTTTAAACAAGACTCTGGTAAACAGCACAGACCTGGGTGACCAGATAGGTCTATGTTTGCCCAGTCTAGATTGCTGGCAATGCAGAAGCTCTTCTTCAGAGATTCTTGGTTATTGAACCAGTCAGCTGGCACCGCTAAAGTGGAAGGGAGGAAGGTAACTTTAGAAAGCACTGATCTTTCCTGTGTTAGGTTGCTGATTTTAATACAATTCAAGCATTTTTGGGTATGATAAGGTAATGTGAGACTCACTGTATTGTGGAATGCGCTCTGTCTCAGGAGGGTGTGCAGCCGGTGCAGGGTGGGGAGACATTGGGAGCAGAGTCGGCGTGTGCAGTGGGGTAGTGTCGTTGTTCAGAACAGCCAGGGGAGCAACATCCGCTGGAAAGAACATTAAAACACTAATTCTTCCCAGCCGTTTATGTGTATGATGTATGCTTTATAGAGTTAATGGGCACGCATAGTACTTACACTGTGAGCCTCCCTTCTCCCGCATGGTCTTGAAGAGAGACTTGAAAGACGCATACAAGTCTGGTAAGTTCATCTCATCGAAGGTGAAACGCAGCGAAGGATCAGTGGAGGAGTTTAATAAGACAGGAGGGGCAGCAACAGATGAAGGGACAACACATGCAGAGGAATGAGTGGGTCCTAACACCGTGCAAACAGAGTTAGGAGCGCAGGAGAAAGTGGGAACAGATACTGAATTAGCAGGAAAAGACAAAGTGGCACCAGAGAAAGAGGGCGAAGACATATTGGCAGCAGACAGAGGTGTAGCAGAGGCAGCGGGGATGGAGAAAGTGGGGCCGGGTGGATGGCAAGGTGGGAAGGAATTGGTAGTAGACATGGAGGCAGCAGGAGGAGGCCCAGCTGGAGGAGAGACAGATGGATGCTGGACAGGGTGAGTGGACAGAGGGCTTGGCATGTAGGGTGACGGTTGCTGTGAAAATAGAAGACATTAGATTAGATGCAGCAACCCTGACTGTGATAAAGAGGGGAGAAAGTGACTGTACCTTGCATGGGGGAGGAGAGAGGGAGGCAGAGTGGGGTGGCTGCTGCTGGATGGCTCCCAGTGGCTCTGTGTTAAGAAGCTGGTGGTCTGTGTGGGAGGGTGGTCTCTCTGCTTCTGTCCCCGGTACTTGAGAATCCTGTAACAGCACAGTGTTACTATTTCCAAGGGTGGAAAAGGTATTACAGTCCTGTAAGAAAGTAAACATAGCATTACTCAAGTTAAAGGGTTGGTTTACCTACATTATAAAAATGAAAATTACAGTAGAGAAATACTAATGTTTTTCACATAGCCATGCTTTTATTTGCCCGGATTTTGAGATTTCTGCCTCCACCTCAATACAATTTGTAAGTGAATGCTGACTAATCCTCAAAAAACGATGTCAACTGTTTTTAATAAGCTAGAGTAACCAGGACATTGTTTCTGGAAAGACATGTTGGTGTTACATTTTAAATGTAATATTTTAATGCTGTGAGCATTAAGTTTAAATTATCATTTTATTGGTGGATGCAGAAATCAGAGACATATATTCTCAAAACCTGGACAGATAAAACCAAAACCAGTATCTGCATGGCTAACTACCACCAGAGGTAAATTAGGAAATATGTTTTTTGGTGAACTGACCCTTAAAAGTAAATATATATCAGGGATAAAATGTATCACTGGTCCCTTCAGGCTGTTAAGTGTTGATTATAAGTTTTAAGTAATTAACAATACAATGTTTTTAGTTTAAAGAATGTATTTGCCATGAAACTACTACTAATTACAGCTGTCAGATTGAAGAAGTGCAGTAAAAAGTTAAATATGGGGATGAAATGCCAGAATCCTTGTACTTTATGTGATGTCTTGACACTTTTAGGTATTGGACATTTTAACAATGTAGGTTTAATAGTTAACAAGTTAATGAGTGAGTGATATTAAACAACATACATCCAGCCTCTCCTCTTCCTCCTCTGGATAGGGACGTTTAGGTGCCCTCACTTGATTCACCTCTGCAGGTCCATCCATCGTCCAATAGGAACCCTACAAATACAGTTCAAGTGTCAAGACTTTACGCTCTTTTAAACAATCATTTCTCCATCTCACATGATGCGCAAAAGTAATTCACCTTGCCGGGGTCATTCTGCGGCCGAGGAACTTTCCTGAAGCATTTATTAAGGGACAGATTATGCCGAATGGAGTTCTGTTAAGGACATAAAGTGATGTCAGTCATACAACAGCAGCCAGGTGATGCAAATAATATTAAAATCGGTTACAAATCACCTAACCAAATACTTTAAACTTATACTTTTAGTAACACAGTTATTACTATTCAATTACACTAATAATATGTTGTTTCTACATTGGAGCTTACTTTCCATCCACGGCCAGCTCGGCTGTAGTAGGGAAACGTGTCATTGATCCAGGTGTAGATGTCATTCAAACTCAACTTCCTCCCAGGTGCGGCTGCTATTGCCATAGCGATGAGAGTGGCATAGCTGTGAGGGGGTTTCCCTTTGTAGTTAGAAGGGGAGGGGTCCGGCACAGAGGGTAGTAAGTCTCCCCTCTCCCTCCCTCTGTCTTTCTTGTTGTCCCTCTCGCCTCCTCCTCTCTCTCTCCCCGAGCGCAAGCTGCTGATTCCCAGCTGAGGCAGCCAGTCAATACTGGTGAGACTGGAGTCCAGTTCAGAGGACATTGTCTCTCTTTTACTCTGTCCAGGGTTCAGAAGAGGAAGCATTGGATCAACACATCCTTTTACTTTGGACACTGTAGCGACAAACAAATATATACGAGAAATGCTTAAGTAGATTTACCTCTGCCTGTAATGTAACACTGTCAACCGTTCTGTTCCTGTACTTCCACCCAGCAAGTTCACACACTTAGTGCTGCTCTGGAAACTATTCATTCACAAGCAAAGGCATTGCATGAATGTGACCGCATATACATGTCACAATTCCACCTACACCTTCTATTTTCTGAGGAAGAAGAGTGACTTGCTTACCTCTTTATAATCACTCGAGGGCCCAAGGCCTTAAAAAGAATAAATATTTGATGTTGTCATCAGCTGTGCACAACTGCTGACAAACTGGTGTCCGTCCTTCCCTTCAGATCTCTCTCTTCAGCATGTTGATCCCCATAAGGCCTCCAGTCATACCTTGGTTTTGGGAAAGTTTGTGTAACTTTGGAGAAATACAAACAAAAACCTATCGGAGAGCTTCCTTTTTCTTTCCCTCTCTTCTTCCCCTCCCTTTTTGACTAAACCAGAATTACGTCACTCACCCCTCCCTCTTTGTGACATAACTCTTTGCACCCGCCTCTATGAGCTGGCCCTTCCTCTTCAGCTTCTAACAGCTTGAAGTAGGAAGTTTCTGCTGATGTGGGCTCACCAGGATATCAAAAGAGGAAGAAGCTGTAAGTTAGGTTAGGTTAGCTATGCTATCAAACATCAAAGCACGAGAGTTTGATTTAGAAACATAAACACAAAAGCAGTACAGATTTATAGCAGCATCACTTTATTGAAGTACTTTAACAGTGTGTTGGAAGCAGTGACATTCTGTACAGTATTTCTGGGACAAAATGACAGGTGATGATCTCCCTACAGAGCGCTGAAGAAGGCGAGGAGGCCGGTGTCAGGGGATGGGTGGGCCAAAAGCTTCTGGACCTGTCAATAAAGAATATATATTTGTCACTTTCATTACTTATGCTGGCATAAGTATGCTAGCATACTCAGAATTAAATCCATCTTGGCATGTTTGTAAGGGCAATATGGTAGCTTTACAACTAAATACAATCTGGCACATTTGGGTTTGATCACTGCAGTATAATGTCTCACCTCACACTAATATAAGATCACCTGTAACTGGTCAACTGGTGTCAGTGATAAAGGTTTTAGGCAGTGTATTTTTTGCAGCCCTGAAGCTGCAGTCTGTAGACTTTATTTGACAGCAGTCTGATGACAAGCCAAATGTGTTTTCTTTTTGCGTATACAGCCAGACTTACATTTATAATACATCTAAACAAACAAAAGTAACCCAGAAAGCAGCAGCGGTAAGCACCTGCTTGAAGTTGGGGTGTTTGGCATCTTGAACCAGCTGCAGCATAACAGCCTCTGTGGTGGTGAGGAAAGCTCCGCTCTGCTTCAGTCGGGACAGAGCAAACAAACGGTCTGTCTGGCTGTGAAGGGGAGACACAAAAGTAGTAAGACATATATACAGCTTCGGAACACACACATGGACAAATCTATATGTTATGCAGGTAATAACGTTGCTATATAGCAGAAAAAGCCTAGAATACATAGATACCTTCTTGATGAGACCGCATCAGCCACAATATGAACCTCCATTCCCTTTTCGAGCAGGTCAAATGTTGTGCACTGTGGAAAACACAAGAAGCAGAGGTCCTCATTCAGGAACTGAAGTTCTGTGACATAACTACATTATTTAATAACAGCATAATAGCTTAATAATCATCTGTCACATCATTACCTCTGTCATGCTCTTTTTTGGGTCATTTTTCACTGCAATAACTAGTATGAGTAAAAGATGAACATGACTGTGAACATAATGCATTCATTACTGGAAGCTTGCAAGGAGCTTCCAGGTGTCTTTATGGGTTATTCTATGATGCCAAGGAGGAAGTAATTTGCAAAGCTAAACTACAGAATCTATGATGTGATCTTACTGCAATGCAGGCGTGTGCCTCTATTCCACACAGGATAGCCTGCTTGGGGTTCCCCAGGGTCTGCAGCTCCTTCTCAACCTCCTCTATCATCATGGTGAATGAAGTTTTAGCATGAGCCGTCAGGTCTTCTGCTCCCAGCTCTGGTACTGTGGGACCCAAGCCTCTAGGGTACTGCTCCGTCAAAATGGATGGGATGCTCAGAACACGACTGGCCTGTGAGAAGGAGGAGAAAAATAATGAATACTGACAAATTTATATCTGAGGCTGATAACTGGTATGACTGACACTAAGATAGTTGTGCGATGGGGAGTATTTCCAACCTGGAGCAATCTGGCCGCATTGCTGACAATGTTGGTAAACTGGAAGATGTTGGGACGGAACTTCTCTTGCATGTCACACAGGAAAAGCACCGAATCATTGATGGAGAGCCTGCCAATTCTTGCCACTGCAAGAACCAGGTCACAGAACAGAACAAATTGTGTCCAGATACATTAAGGTACAAGTCCGCAGGTAGTGGTACAGTGTTGGGGATGATAGGCCACTGAACATTAAAATAGCAGTAAATCATTGAACAATAACACCTGGAGAAATAAGCACTGAATAGCGTGTTTACAATGTAGTTGCTACTTTTGAGCTTTATTTTGAGCTTCAAATGATTATTATTTCACTGATTCAATCTTCTAAAGGAGGAAACAGGTTCCCTTCCTTGTACAAAATATTTCCTCGAAGGAGTTGCACTGTCTTCAATGAGACCAACTGGTATCATAGTTTAACACGAATGAATTGTAGCGACATACATAAGAAGGTTAACTTACTGTTGTTGCCTGAATGGTCCGATTATGAGGAGGAGGACGAAGAGTAGGTGACAGGTTCAACAGGACTGTAGAAAGTTCAGCTGCCAGGATAAAGTATAATGTCCAATGTACCGCCTCCTGTGTAATAAGAAACCAAAAGAAAATGTACGTATACTTGCAAGTGAAAGAGGAAGAATGCATTCAATATTAACCAAAAACGGCACAGGATTAACAGACAACAAACATCTGAATCTGAACAAATATAGTCCAACTGACCTAGCATGTAGCTAAGAAAAGACACAAGTTCATGAGTCTTTGATAAACACAGATCTCCATAAGCGCATTGACCAATAGAATTACGTGTCTTGGTGATTGACGTTTCTGTAGCCAATAGCAGCCGCTGTTCGCCTTGCTAGCTCAGTGCGGTGGTGGGAACCTTATGGGTGGGAACAGCTAACTAAAGCAAAGTGGTTACCTGAAGATGTCTGACAATGCAGAATCTCCAATAGAAACGCAAAAAGAGGAATCACAACCGCTGTCAGACGACGCGACGACAAATGATGATAAGAAAAAAAGTAAGAAAGTGTAATATATCGAAAATTCTACTCAATTAGCAAATAATAACCATCTGTTTACGAGGAATTTTGACAGTGCGTGAGGGAGCAATTCCGGGTGCATGACGTGAAAGACGATTGATAGATATTTTGGCCAATAGGAATGCTAATTTTTTCTGTTTAGCCAATAAACGTTTAGCTTTTAACATGTGGTACTACCGGTTTGGGCAATGCTAAAGTTAATGCTAATATTTATAAAGACAACATAAATCGTTTTGCTCTTTTAGAATAATTTTTTTAGAGAGTCTATTTCCATTATGTATCAACTGTTTCACGATGGTGCCAATAGCAATTATACATCTTGTAACGTTATATATGAATAGTTTATCGAGACTAAGCTAACAAACAGTTAGCTTAAAACTGTCAAACTGTCCCAGCCATAGCTATGGTCACAGCTCAGTTTATTAAAAATATGTTGTTTCATGTTTTGGGGTTTGAAATACGTTTGTTCAGGAATTCAAGAAGAAATACTTTCCTTTTCATTATTACGCTCATTAGCTGTGTGAGATTGAATTCAAGGGTGGCTTTCTGTTTAAGAGTTATTTTAGAAAACTTTGCCAAATAATTGTATTTTATATGAGGGCACAATTATGTCGTTTAAGTAGCTACAATGTTCAAAACATGATATCTGAGCAGCATAGGGTCGGAAATCTTTATTTTTAGTGATTCAGTTTATTCCTGAGGATGCAAAGCTTTGCGCCACCTATTTTTATTCATCAGAATCAGCTTTAATGGCAAAGTGAGTGTAAACACATAGAAGGAATTTGACTCTGGCTTTTGGTTTCTCTCAAAGTACATACACAAATATAGACATACAGCTAACAACAACCACAAAGCTGAACAAGGCAAACATAAACATGTGACTACTATTTACAGATATAATTTTGTATATAAGTGTGTTTATACATATACACATGCATATGCATACACATACGTAAGTGTATGTATATATACACTTTTCATTAACATTTTTTAAACTCATGAGAATAAAGAGAACAAATTGATCTAATACTCTAAGTGTGTACAATGTTTTGGTTTCATTTACAAAACTTTCATTGTAAAAATGTAACATGAAACATGGTCTGTGCACATGTAGGTCCAATGCAAGTTTTTAGCAATAAAGCTAAGTTTTTTTTGTCATCAAGGCAAATGCTCGACAACAGTGAATCTCAAAGCTTATAATTGCATCAAATAGAAGACTTTTCAAGTACACATGGCGGATGTATTTCACAATTGTACCAACAGGAAAGCAGTTAAATTCAAATAATTTAAATTAACATCAGAAGGGATTAAAGGGGAGGAAATTTTGCAACCATGAATTGTAGACTATAATAACAAATAGTGCAAAAGCCCAACAGGTGTTAGTTTTTGTAGTTCGTATGGCACCGGCCCTTAAAAATGCCATGTAATTCTGCAGTATTTCATCTACTTTTTACTGGAAGTACATCATCATAGTTCTTGTTTTTCCACTATGGAATAGCGGTTGTGTCACTGGATTTAACTCATCCAGAAATTACCCTGAACAATTCATGTTTGGATTTGCCCGTGCCAGTCTGAGTGGCAGGCAGCAGCAGTACTTTCACTCTTTTTATTTTCTCTGTTTCTATAGTTGATGTTCTGCTGAAGGCAGTGGGAGACACTCCTATAATGAAAACAAAGAAGTGGGCAGTGGACAGGGGGAGGACGGTACAGTCCCTGTCTCAGTTCATCTCTCGCTTCCTCAAGCTTGACAGCAGTGAACAACTGGTAAGGATGACGTGTGTCTACTGACTTTCTAAAATCATGTCTTGAGCAGAGGCTTTGAAAACACGCTTCAGGTCTTGCAATTCTGTACATATAACTGCATCTGTTTTTTTTCCAGTTCATTTATGTTAACCAGTCTTTTGCCCCCTCACCGGATCAAGAAGTAGGGGTCCTCTTTGATGTAAGTACATATCTACTTAAAACATATGGAAGTTCATGCTAGCGATCTTATTAGTAACTGAACCTGACACACAAACCTAAACCATGTCTCCAAATATAATTGCAACACATGTACACACAAAAGACCGGGTTTATTCATGTGTACTACACTGCTTGCCAACAACATACTGTATATTCAAATCTTGTTTTGTTTTGATTAAGTAAAGAGAAGCAAATGTGTCAAGCCCTATCAGTGATTACAGATGAGAACAAGAATATTATCACTAAATATTCAGACATGAAAATCACTCACCTTTCGGCGAAATTCGCCGTTTTGAAACCAAAATAGGTGACCTACGTGAATCGTGTAGATTCGATGAGTAAATGTTTGGGGCGGTTAAGTACTCTGGCGTACGACTATTTTAGAAAAATAAATAAATTAAAAAGTCCACATGGGATTTGTTTTGATGCGCTGGATTTAACCAATCATCGAACTTCCACCTACCAATGAAACGAGTTCTAGCCAATCAGATGCAAAGTAGGGCGGGTCTTTGCCGAAATGTGAGTGTGCCGTGCCGGTGTGGAGGCAAAGTTTATCAAACTTGGAGCATGTAGATACAGGCAGCTTTAGTTGAGAAAGTAGTTAAAACAAATGGCGCTGGGCATGAATAGAGGACAAGAGGAAAAGGGTGGAGACGGGAAGCCATTTAGCACTTGGTGCCTCAAATTGAGGGAGCCGGGGGCTTGCTTCTGCAGCTCATGTTCAAGGAAGACACTGTACGGCAAGCGGTAAGACAGTGCTTGCTAGTCACAAAGCTTCGGTCCGTGCACTCTGTAATACGAGTACGTTACAGTGCCAAGGTACTTATCCCCGCCAGGATTTATATCCCCTGGCCGCGGGAGCGCGCGTGCACTCGGAGCGGAGCTTCGGCCCCCCTACAGGTTGTCTCATTGGAACTACAGCTGCAGCTAAAAGTTACATAGTGGAAGACTCGACAGGGTTTTCCATAATAAGGGTCTCATTTATCTACATAAATACGTGTATTTGTCTGTTACATTAAGGCGACGTGTGAATTGTTTAATGCGTCGTTTATTATAGTGGATTAATCGACAGTGTTTTCCAAAGTTCCATATTGACATGCTCCTTAGCTATAGGCCTATCTACGTTAGTCATGCAGGTTGATGAACAATATTTTTTCCTCGTCTTTGCTAACCCATCCCTCCCTGCCCTCTAACGTGATTTCTGTTTTAATTTAGTTTTAATATGGCTTTTCAATTAACTGCATTGTTGATTGGTTAATTGAAAAGCCATATTATAATATGAGACACCGGCAACGACCGCTACCGTTGCGACTGCGCCTGTGCCTTTACTGACCGACCGTGATACAAACAATACAGAGTACAGTGTGCACGTTCATAGCGGAACATGATTTGTCATTAACGATGGCCACTGTGTAAAAGCTATCTGAAGCCCAAACTGCCTTGACAAAGCTGTCTGTTTGGAATCAGCATGGCAGGTATTTACGTCCCAGAGTTTAGACGTCTAGCTATATGAAAAGATAAACAATGCGACGTGTTTAATAAATGTAAATAAAGCAGGAAATATCAACATGGACAAAATCATGAAAATGTACTAATTCGCTTTTTTGATGATGACCTGGCCAAAGTAGTAAAGTTTAGTTTTCACAATGATTCATTGTAGGATTATGATATTATTGCAATATGTAAATCCACATTGACTCTTTATTTAACATATGGTTGGAAGAAGTCAAAATGTATCCAAAACTTTTTAGTTTTTAAAAATTATGAGTTTTATTATTGTGTAATGTCAGAAGGACTTTAACTGTTTTGCCAGTCAAATTAACTTTAATGAGTGCATATTGAAATATTACACTGCATCAGATTGATGCTTTAAAATATGGAATATTACATGCCCCCGAACCCCCCTAGAGGGGTAATATCCTTCTCACCTTTTTCACCCCTGACCCGTTGTCATGCCTGAATATTACCTTTTATAGGATACATTATTATTGTGGTGATATTTAGAACACTCAGCCACAGTATAACTAAATGCCTTTACTAGTGATGTTATGTTCTGTGCCAAGGCTTCGAAGCGTGTGTCGAGAAATCCCTGAAGTTTTCCGTAAAGCGCGTATCGAGGCTTGTATCTTTTTAGACAAATGACATCATCATCGATGACACGCGAAGCCTCGCTGGCCGTCCATACCACGTGAGTGGTTTATAAAGCGTTTCGAATCTACACGGTTGTATTATACATCCATGATCTAGACGAGCACATTCACTGCCCTCAGCCCAGTTAAATCACTGCCACTTTCCAGTTTTAGAATACTAATATTGCCCCTCCTGCTATTATTATATTATGACCAAAAGGATTGATTTACACACGTTTGATAGTTGCATTCCTCTCAAGGAAATACATTTATTATACAGTTATGTCAATTATATTATACCACCAGAAAATACACACCATATTGATATAAATGGATTACATGGAAATTGGTCTTTTTCTTTACTTGTCTTTACTTGTGCAAAATACAGTCAAAAACCCTCTCTGATACAGTGTATCACAGATCACATAGATCATCTGTAATATATCTGCCTCATTTACACTCTTTGACCAACAGGTGGTATTGTGAGCAAATGAAGCCTCGAGAAATGAACTCTTTTGCGAACCAATTTGCTGGAAAGCTTCAATGCTTCGTGAGGCTTCATATTACATGAAATTTAACAGTTAACATTAGTTTTGTACACTGTAATTTTGGAAATGTACTGTGACATCACTCATCTGCCTTACTATTTTATTTAACATTTCTCTTTGTCTTTTTTTCCTCTCTTTTTCAGTCTTTTGGCAGTGATGGCAAGCTGGTTCTATATTACTGTAAATCTCAAGCCTGGGGTTGAACTGCTTCCTTAAACTCCATTTCGGACCTCCCTCTTTCCTACATTCATCCTCCAAACATGAACAATGTTGTTTTTTTCTTTCTTTTTTCTTTCACTTTTTCTGTACATACATATGTAAATAAATGATTGTGACTATGTAAAGCTCTTCACACTTTTTTTAAGGCATCACATTTGGCACCCAAAAATAAACACTTAACTTAGTGGGCACAGGATTTGGCTTTGCACAGCGCTCAGCGCTGATGCTGATTGGGGGGGAGCCTATTCATATGGACACAAGTGTTCACAGTTTTATCAACTCTTTTGGTTCAATAATTGAATACCTTAAGGTCAAATTGGCTAACAGCTTAGACTGGTGGAAAAGGTTTTTGGGAGGTTGAGAGGGAACCACCTTTTAAAAAGTACAGACACAGGAAGAGAGGGGGCACTACAGTAACAGATGGACAGAGGAATTACATGATTCAGGATGGGTTTTGTGACATAAATTCCCAAGAAAGACAGAAAAGAGTTGAGTGGCGTGGAGACGAGACGCTTAGTTGCTCCATCGATCTTGCATCACCGTCTGACTATTGGTCAGGAGGATTAAAGGGAGGAGTGCAGCTGGAGAGGTAAGGGTCACTGATGCTCATCCTGGAGGAGGGAAACTAGTGACAGATACAGAAAAATATGAAGAGTGCAGTGACATGGAGAATCGGTTGCAGATGAAGCAACTAAAATCAAGTTCTTAGGGAGCTTTTTGATTAAGGGCTCTTCAACAAGACAGAGATAACCATAAGGACCATAGGTATGGACGGCAAGAAGTGTTTTGTGGTAGTTACGTCATGTTTGACCTGAAATACTACGAAGGACAAGAAAAAGATCTTTGGTAGGTACTTGTCACTAATTATTTTAACATAACAAGCTGAAAAGTGTATCAGAAAATTAATCGTTCAGCCATTTTTTTCACATAAAAAATACTAGTTGCTGGTTCCAGCTTCCCAAATGTGAGAATTTGATGCTTTTTCATTTATGATGGGAAAAGGAGAAGCTTTGGGCTTTGGACTGATGTTCAGATAAAACAAGTAATATGAAGATTTTGACTTCTGAAAAAATTGTAATATGTATTATTGCCTATTTTCTGACACAGACAAAAAATATATATATATATATATATATATATATATATATAAAAACATCAGAAATGTTGCTAATGAGTGCAGGTTAAATAAGGCAATGTCAGTAAATCTGAAAAACAATAACCGTCATCTTATTTGTTCATGCTGTGAACTTTTGTAAACTTACATTGGTCACACTACTGTATGTTTAATATGTTGGAGGAAATAATGGTGATAATATCAGATGATAAATAGAGTTCAGTTCAATGGAAAGCTATGCACATATAGTTATCGTTGTCTTTAACATTTCAGCAATCGCAAAGTATTTATGCTGGCTTTATTCTTTGGACATTGTACATCTTGCACAGATTGTAGAAATCATTTTACAGATACAGTAAAATGTACAGATTGTAGTTTTTTGTCAATATGTAGCAATAATTTCTTATTCAATTCCTTTTTTCCAGAGCTGTTACTCAATGTACTTCTGTCAGCATTATTTAGATACTAGAAACCACCATGAGGGATTTTGCTAAATTCAGTTGGTTTAACTAATGTTCTGTTGTATTTCAGGAGCTGTTGGCGGACAGGGAGACATTGCATGAGAAAGACAGCAGACATGTTCAGAATGCACTTCACACTAAAACACACCTAACACAAACAGATTAAAGAAGATTATCAGGGATTACTTGCTGAAATTTCATTTACAGTAGATCTGTGGTTAATCCATAATTTCATTAAAAAAAAAAAAGAAGTAATCTTTTGTTATTCTCTGTCTTGTCTTCCACTTAGGGTCCAGCAGTGGAGTTCATAATGAGTGGCAGGGTCAGGCCTGAGTGTGTTAACCAGGAAGCAGGAAGATATTAGCTGGAGTCACAGGATAGCAGATGTTACTTATTCTTCCATAACCCCTCCTTATACACAGCTGCAGGACCTATGTGACCTCAGGCAGTTTTTCAACTCTTACTAACATTCAACAAAGTTCGATGTCACCATATGGACACCCTGATTTTAGCCTTTATGTGTTCCATTCAACTATTTAATTTCACTTTCTTGCCAGGTGATGAATTGGATTTTAAGGATGCCCTCTATCTCCTCTTTACAACTTTTAATGATAAATTCTAGTATTTTTTGGTACAGTTACACTAATCTATTAAGTGCACACAAAAGGGTCTCCAAGTACTGAGGTCAGAGGATGTATGGCCACATCATTTCCCACAGGGATCAATAGCAGGCTATCACATTAAAACGGTCTGGCCAGCATACTGTTATGTCCTTGCATTTCTCCTGGAGTGAACCAACGCCCACCTAAATCCCCTCTTGTTCATTTTTTTGATCCATCTGTCCTTTCCCACGTGTATCAACTTCAGAGCACCTTATCCGGCTCCCTCCCCTCACGCTCTCTTTATCTTCCTCTCTTTTAATCACACTGACTTTACAGTATCGCTTTGTCAGATGTGTTTTGTCTACTGTTACATCACATTTATCTTTTGCTTTCCATTTAAACCTGGCAGCTCATCACCTCTTTAAACCACCCCAAAACATCTGTCCTGCCCTCTCAGCTCTATCTCTGACTGTACCTTCTGTCCTGTTTATCCTCTTCCCACGTGTGCCTTACTTTCTCCCCCCTCTCTCTTTCACTCTCTGGCCTCCCCCTGCTTCCTTCTTCACCTGTGTGGCCATGCTGGAGCGTATGTCCCGTCGCTCTCGCTCCCTGCTCTCCCTGACCTTGACCACTCTGGCTCTGGCCCTCTCCATCCTGGCACTCTGCACTTCCTACTGGTGTGAGGGCACCCACAAGGTGGTCAAGCCCCTCTGCCTGTCGCCCGTTAAAATGAAGAACTGTGGTCAGAACAACAGCGAGCCTTACACCACAGGTAGATGTTACATCGTCTTTCACCTCTCCACATCAGAAGTTGTTTTTTGTTGTGTTTTGTGCAGCTTTATTGTGCTTCCTATGGCTTTATTGTTTCTCTTCATGGTTTCTTTTTACGTACAGTATACTGTAACTTTGATTGATCTTTTACTGTTATTGGCAAATACACAAAATTTAAATTACATTTATTTTAATATCCACTTTTTGAGGAGCACCTTCCCATTTATGCAAACAGCTCCCTCCCAATTTTGCAATGTAACCTGTAAGTATAGCTGTCAAATACATTTAATGGAATAAAAAGTACATTTCCCTCTGAAATGTAGTAAAGTATAAAGTAGCATACAGTAAAATACTCAATTACAAGTACCTCAACATTTTTTTTAAGTAAAGTATGTTACGTTCCACACTGGTGAATATGAGTGTTTCATAATATTAAGCTTTGAGCTGGCCTAAAGCAAAAGAAGACGATACTAAACTACAAAAAGTTGCCCCGTGACTAATCCCGATATCTGTTGCAACACGTTCACGGCCATGTCACAATTGTCATCCTACCTGATGTCAAAAGTCAGGTGATGTTTTCCTGGCATTAGCTATTTTGCAATAGTCAGGCATAAATGGAATGTTGAAACATTGTTACTGACAGTACAACCCATCATCGCCACAGGTTACTCTCAGCAGGATAATGCATCATTGTTTTAAGATGCTTTACGACTTCACATGACTAATTTCCAATGGTAATCAGATATTTGTATAGTTTATGTTCTGGTAAAAATCTGCACAATCACCATCATTTGACAAAACAATCCTAATTTAAGGTCTACTTACAAGCTTCTTCTGGAGCTTTCAACTGCATCTCACAGCCTTTATCATCAGCGGACTCTATTGCGTACAGAAGATCAAATACACTGACCAAACTCTGTGAGATGTACATTGAAAGCTCTTTCCAATGGAAAAGCGAGTAAGTGGACTTTAAGTTAAGATTAATTTGTCAAGAATGAGCCTTCACCCTCAGTCTCCATGATGCTTGTTGAGGCATCATGGACCAAAATGTTTCTCTGTTAAGTAAGTGTACCTACAATACATTATGTCACATCTTTGTTTGAGTGTCTGTGCATGTGGTCGCTTTGTAATTGTGCATCATCTCATAAGGCTTTCAAAATGTGCCGATGATATAAAACGCAGCTTTCTTACATTGACTTCACGAAAATGTGGCCTTGATATTTGAACCTGATTACAGGTTATAAGTATTGAATTTCTTGATCTTTGCACTTGTGTCACTGCATAACAACCAATACCTCAAACTAATCTGATTGGATAAACTGACAGGCTTCTCCTCATATGAGAAACTGTCCTTGGTTTGATGTTTTTTAATCTCTTTTTGCTCATAAATTAGTCCCACAGTGAATTTAATTATGGCTTAGTATTAATCTGCAGGGTGTGAGGGTAGATCCCAAAGGTTTATTGGTTTATGGGGGAGAGTGCACTGTCTGCTGCCAGGTTTTTTTTAATTTTCTCAACAGATATGCTTAATCCACAATGCGATTAACAGCTCTCACTGCATAAAAGAATAATCTTTGATCACTACATGTACTTTGTGTACTTGTACAGCAAGATCTACCTTTACAATTGTGGATTTGAGTCTCCCTTATGCTTATAAGCCTGATTTACAAACACACACATGTGGGATAACAAGGTGCTGGCTGACAAACCTGCATGTGACTGGAAAACACAGACGCATGATTCTTTTGAGGCCATGGTGTGATTAACAGATTTGTTTTGTGCTCACTTCATTCTAAAGCATATACTGTTTTTTGAAATGACCAATAATTTCACATCAACACACACCTGCATGCAAAGTGTGTGTTATTCATTTAATTCTACTCTCTGACTTTTTGGTGCATGAGTTAACTTGCATTATGCACTTCTGTGTGCGTTTGTGCATCTGCTTGCCTGCACATGCATGTACTGTATGTTTATGTTTTGGATTTTCTCCGAGGGGATCAGTTGTTGATGCTGGTACCTGCAAGCACGTCCTGTGTGTGTATGTGGCTTTTCCTCCCACATTCTAAAGAAATGCAAGTCTGGATTGGTTTGGAGAATAGATGGACCACAGATGTGTGCGAGTATAAATGCGTTGGAGCCTCTATGTCTAAAGAGCTGTAAAGATATCCACCCAGTGCATTTTTGGATCCTGCCACCAACTGCATTATCATAACAGGAATAAGCGATACAAAGATGTAGCTAAAATGCTCTTCTCATTGTCTTCCTCTTGTAATGTCACACAGAGAGTCCCACACAGAACCCCTTCAACCGCACACTGTCTCCAGCCAGGAGGGACGAGCTGGCCAAGATTAGACAGAGGCAGCTGGCCAACGCAGTTCAGTACATATGGGAGACGGGAGAAGACAAGTTTGCTTTTAGATACTTCCACACTGGTTTCTGGGAAAGTTGCGAGAAACACAGTGATGGTAAGGCCACAAAGCAAACGTCCAAACATACATAAACTTGCATCTTGTCACAATATTAGTAATATTAGTAGATTTTCAAAGGTTTATTTCATTCTCAGCTCTCCGATAAAATCTTTTCATTTATATTTAAATGTTTTCTGTTTTCATTTTGTTCATTTCTGTAAATTTGGTTGGCAGGGGAGAAATGTCGAAGCTTTATAGAGTTAACACCTGGAGAAACACAAGGTGAGTTGTGTATCAGCCGAAATATAAAAAACTCCCATTTAAATATTTTTTTTCGATGTGGATGCGTGTGTGTCAATTGTGTATGTATTTTCAAATGTTGCAGGTGTGCTCTGGCTGTCAGTTATTTCAGAGTTTACGTACATTGGCCTGCTGGGGATGGGATTCTTACTGATGTGGCTGGAAGTCTTGTGTTCCCATAAAGAGATGCACTCGCTAAAAATCAATGCCTATGCAGCTATCTGTACTGTGTTATCAGGTGAGCCTCAGTGTCTTTTCCTTCCCTAACTTTATAACCACCTCCTTCTCCATATATCAATCTTTATTTGCATGGTCATCCTTCTTGGTTCGGTCTGTTTTTTATTTGTTTCACCCCTCATGTACTGTAGGTCTTCTTGGGATGGTGGCCCATATGATGTACACTACAGTATTTCAGATGACAGTCATTGTGGGCCCCAAAGACTGGAGGCCTCAGTCCTGGGACTACGGCTGGTCTTTTGCGTAGGTGGCTGCTCTTTAAAGATCCAAGCCTATATGTTTAAAGCATGTACATATAATACTTGTTATTTACAGGCTATGATGACATGTTTCTCTTCTCTCTCTAATTTTCCTAAATCTCCTCTGTTTCCAGTCTTGCCTGGGTGTCCTTTAGTTGCTGTATGGGGGCCGCTGTGGTCACCCTCAACTCCTACACAAAGACCATCATCGAGCTCCGTCGCAGACAGAGGCTCCGTTTGGAGGAAGCAAGAAACGCCACTCATGCTCCTTCCTATGATGAGGTTGTTCCAGGGGGCGGGCTCTACTCTGTCAGTGGCCTGTTGCAGTGTCCAGACGGCATGATCGATGTAGCGTGGGCCCCGAATGGTAGTGTGGTTGGAGTAGGAAATGGGGATGTGCCAACGCTGGTTTTAGTAGGAGGCTGTGGGCCAGAGGGGTGTGAAGACTGTGAAAGAGAGATGGATGAGATGGATGAGGCCATGGACCGAGTTGATTCACCTTGTTAGGGGCTCTTTTATATCCATCAACTTACAAGGGCTGAAAAACTGAAAAAGGAAAGACTCTGTCACTGTGCTGGAGAAGGATCGATGTGAGCAAACAGATGCTGTTTTTTATTTTCTTTGACTTTCAGTGAAGTTTGGACATACGAATTTGTGCTTGAAGGCCGGTGAAATCAACACATATTAAACTGTAAAGACTACCATGTATGAATATGTCACACTGGCATGCAAGACTGCATGTTTTACGAGTATTTCTCAGTGCCTCATGGTAGGAAAGTAAATGTGTGTCTCTTTCTGTAATATAAACTTAATTATTACTTAATTGTTTATATTTTAACATGCAATGTATCAGGACAAGTCATATCAATGATCATTTCACTGCCTAGACGGGGTGGATGTTTCTTCTGCTGATACCTAAACAGGTCAGCCTGTCCTTTCTCATTTATCTGAGTGGGCCATTCAACATTATTTGTTTTTTTCAAGCTCTTCTCTTGCTTGTGACAAACTTTTGATGCAATGCATGTAGAACAGAGGATAAAACAACCACAGTTTCACTACAGATGCACAGACAAACCCATACGATAGACACATAGTGATAGAAAGATTACAGAGATTTTGAAAAGTCTGCTCTCTGATGTTGAACAGAAGATTATGTGTAAACCAGTAATCCCGAGTTGGATGGAAATGAAGGAGGAATAGAGTGAGGAGAGATGGAGGGCATGTGAAGGGATGGAGCGGGGGAGCAGGTTGTGGGGGGTTAGAACGGAAGTTGGAAAGAAACACACACACACACACACACACACACACACACACACACACACTTTCAGGGAAATAATTGTGTTTAAATTCAGGTATTTACTGTGTTTAACATAAAATTATACAGGCAACATTTCTTAAATAAACGTACAAAAATCTACCTTAAATGTTTGTAGGTTTTACATGTGGGACACTTCTGGATTTACTGTCTGAGACATAATTGAACAACATATAATTGAAAACCTAAAACACAAAGCGTAATTTTTGCTAGCATTATAAACACAGTATGTTTCTAGGTCATAGACGATTTTATTGTTTTTCTGGGAAAGACAAATAAATAGATTTTCAAAGCACAGATTTATGAGAAAATATTTAATTGATTGTACAGTGAATAGAGTACAACACTTCAGAGCTACCATGTCTATTAAGACATTTCCAGTTATGTAAAAAAAAAAACTTAAGTGAGCTAACAATTGGGTATGATACTTAGATTTGTCATTACCATTAATTCAAAACATCTTTGAACCATTTAACAGTAGGACACATTTATAATACACATTCTGAATGCATATATGTATCGCATCAATAATAGTCACCATAAATCTTATTTTTTAGCTGTACACATTTTAAACACTATGCCATAATTTACCTTTTAGCCTCCATTTCACATAAATTAATAGACAAACATGATAGTAAACCAATATGACAAACGAAAACTTACTGAAAGGTTAATTGCAACCAAGACACTGCAGAGAAGAGTATTTGCACGGAGGAGTTGAGTGGATGAAAGAGGAGGGAGGAGGAAGCATGTGAGGCTGAGAAAAAATAAAAGTTTAAGAGAGTCTAATGAGAGGGGATGAAGTAGGAATGACTTTATTGTTTAATTGGTTCATAGTGGATAAGACGCATTGCATTCTCATTTTCAATCACTCCTTTGATGAACTCTCCTTCAGCCAGTCGCTCTATGAGAGAGAAAAAATAAAGTAAGAGAAAACAGTAAACAAGATATACAGCAAGTAGTTTGGTGTCATGATGAGTTTGAAAAATGCACCTGTTTCTTATCTAAGAAATCCTGTCTTATCTCCTGTGTGTGTGTGTGTGTGTGTGTGTGTGTGTGTGTGTGTGTGACAGTAGCATGCAGTGAAGTCACTTAAGGGTTCATGATACATGGCTTGTACATATATAATAAAGCTTGCATGATGTAATGCTGTAACTGGGGGGATGTGCCCCCAGTGGTGTATTATTGTCAAGCCAAACAGCTGTAAAATGTAATCTTCACTACAGGATGTAAGAACAGCTGCTGAGGAGAGGTAGTAAGAGCTCACGCAAATTTGATCTCTCTTTAACATAAGTACGTAGCGATAAGAACACAATGACCTGTCATGCACAGTGGGGGCAGAATATGTAAACAAACGTGTGTTATTTCCTTTACCGTTGTCTTTCTTTTCGAAGTAAGACCACAGCTTGTTGGCTCTCTTCTCGGGTGTGTTCTCGTCCTCTGGTAACTTGCTCTGCTCCTCCTTCGGGATCAGCTTAAATATGGCCTGAGAGGGGGTAGGGTATAATATCTGTGATTAAGATACATAATTTCTCTCACACAAATAATGTATGGAACGTCAACACAGCATATAAAACGAATGCGTGCAAGCCAAGAAGCATGTAGCCTGTGGGACAAGTGAGTCAAGTTAATTAATGTCTTGTGGTTTATAGAGCGTCTGATGAAAAACAACTTGACATTTAGAGAAAAGCTAAAGGCCAACACTTTTTCTTATGTCTAGTCCCTGATTACTGTCATTAGGCATTGTATACTCACTGGGCAATTTGGCTGAATACAACCAAATCAAGTAGCCTACAATTAAATCTTACATAAAATGTAGCCTGCAATCCCCACGACACCTGATCTGCCCACCAGATTAGCAGCAGTTACGAGAGCAATCCTGGAGGGCTTGGCCATCACAATTTATGTATATTTATGTAGACTATGTATACAAGTTAAAAATGTATGAATTAATAATTAAGCAGCCCACGTTAGCACATCTAGACCTGTGTGTCATTTCTCAGACATAATGAATCTGAAATATGCCACTTAGAATCCAGCAGATTTTAAATGACTGTGCACTTTAGGTTTAGGCCTTTAAGTGTGTGTCCCACTTAAAGAGGAAGCACTCATCTCCCACATTTAAGACATCTAGATTAACATGGATTAGTGCCAAGATTCAGGCCACAGGCCAAACACCAAGATGTCATCTCTTTTCTCCCTGGACTGTCCCTCCATCTTGCCCCTCTGGTCTTGTGCTCTGTTTAGTTTACAGCTTATAGATGACAAACAGTTACTGGTCACATACATAATAAAATCAGATCTGTATCAAGGAGTCACATACAAATGTGGACACCCCCTTAAAGATACACTGTTTTTACATCTCATCATATCAGTGTACCATACTAGATTAAAGTAAAATTGTCTCGTCCGGCTACTTACTTGTTTACTCTTCAAACCCACAAATGAAAATCAATATAGCTAGATTATCTTTCTGTAATAACGATGTTAGCTTCTCTGCATATAGCAGATCTGTTTATTTCCTCTCAACAGAGTCTAATTTTGTTGTAGGTTGTTAAACTTTTGGCAGTGTGACTTTAAAATGTAGCTATTTTGTACAGTGGTTGTAAATGTGATGCACATGGACTCAGGCCAGTTGGCCAGGAATGAAATCCCATTACAATGCCAGCTGGAAACTTGGCTGATCTGTCTAAACCTCTTACAATACTATATCATTCGTCTTAGAACAGAAGATAAGAAACGTTACAACATTCATCAGACTGAGTATTGATTATATGAAAACAATGGCTAACAACAACTATGACACAGTAATTAGCACAAATACATCTAACAGTGGGAAGTGGCAGCCTCATGAATTAAAGGAACATGGATTAGGGAAAAGCAGTCTGTCTATAGACAGAGCGATACAAGAGTCTTATTATTATTATCTTAGCCTAAGAGTAGGACTGCCTACATCGTCTCAGAGTTAACCCTGTAATCACAGAGATTATCAGGGGTTTGAGGCCCAAATAGACTATAGCTAATTGGGCTGGCAAACAGTACTGAGACCTAAATACTAATTATAGGGATGGTATAACAACTATTTTTGTCCATGGGTCTAAAAGGGAACTGGCAAAATACCAGGAGAACCTGACAATATGATGCGCTCCAACAATAATAATCCAAAACTATTCTACTTTAAACTAAAATGACCATCGAGTTAAATCAACAACACCTCACTGTCATATAACTTTCAAATTAACATAGAAAAGTAGTATACTACAGGACTATTGGACTGAATTAAATAATGTCAAGTAATCCTCATATTTTCTCTCTGTAGCTTTGACAACTTAGTATAAAACATTTCCCTGGAGACAACAGAACAGCTTAAATGTCTATTATATGTTTATAGCAGCAGAAAAAGTTTAAAATGATGGTCAAATGTTATAACCTTTCTGTATTTAGCACTCCTAGTCAACATAGTTTGATGTTTAGAAATTCGCAAAGAGGCAAAATGTTTAGAGCAAGATACATCCTCACACTGTAGAAATAGAGGATATTATTTGATTTTTGTCATACTATTAAAGTGTCTAATCCTTTCATCCTCTTCCTACACATCACTGCATGTATCCCTCTCACCTGGCAGATCTCCGTCACTTCTGTCTTGTTGATGTATCCGTTCTTGTCCACATCAAACAGCGAGAAGGCCCACTCCAGTTTCCGGATCGTCTTCCCAGTGGAGGTCATGTGCAGTGCGATGATGTACTCCTTGAAGTCCAAAGTGCCATCATCGTTGGTGTCAAAGGAGCGAAACACATGTCGTGCGTAGCTCTTGGTATCGCTGTCAGGGAAGAAGCGGCTGTAGATCTGCTCAAACTCTTCAGGTGTTATGCGTCCCGTTGGGCACTGCGTCTGAAAGTTCTCATACCACTGAGAGATCTCATTTTCAGTAAATTTGGTGTTGAGCTTCAGGTCCTGTAGGATCTCCTTTGATATTGCGCTACTGGTTGAATTTCCCATGGTAGATGCTCTCAGTGTCTTAGTAATGTGTCAGTACTGACTATACTCACTTGCAAATATTTGCCACCTGAGTTTATCTTCTCCTGTTGAAAAATATTTGTTTACTGGCTTGATGTCTCCTGTTGATGTATAAAGGCCAAAGACACCCTGAAGTGAAAAAAAGATTTACACATATTAGTACAGTCCACTTAGGAAATCCTAAATATGTTGATACTACTATATCAATAAATCACAATGTGAGGATGATCTAAACATGTAGGGAACGCTTACCTGTGTGTTGTGTGGCAGATGATGGCTGGAGAACTGAGTGTGTGTCTCACCAGTAAGACAGTGAGAGATCAGGAGGGCAGGGGGAAACACACTCCTACCATGGATGACTGGGTTAATTATGTTAATGCGGGATTTACTGTAAGGTGGCTGAGCTTTAGACTAAAATGACCCCCTGGATCCTACTTTTCTCTATTGGGTCTGGAAGTCTAGAAAGATCTACAATATATGACAGTGTTGAGTAAAAAGTAGGATTTCTGAGTAATGCCTTGTAGTGGTGTATCCAAGAAGTTAATAGTCTTACTTAATAACTCAATATTTATCAACAGAGTTCAGTTCAATGCATTTCAATGTATCCTTGTGGTAACAACCCCTTCAGGAAATTGAGAAGTAATTGAATGCTACATAATCATAAAAACATATACACTTTTAAACACTGACCAGCAGATTAGCAGACATGAAGGGAAACCCTGTTTTCAATACTTTAGGTTCTTCAGCAGTATGTCTGCTATTTCATTAGTGTCCTTACCAATGGGTTTAGTTGTCCACTGACATCTAATTCCAGACTGCCATGCAGTTTAGCTTCCCCTGTACCTCCATCAGCACTGCCGGCCCATGACCTCCTACCTGTCATAGCGAAGCTATGATGTCCTTTCACTGACTTCTCTGTCACTAGCCTTTTCAAAGTTTTGCCCGTCTTTTCTAACTCAAAAAAAATTGTTTTTTTAATTCACAAAAAACATACTCATTATTACGCCTTTATTTTTACTTCATTTTTCTACCCACTCCCTAGGAACTCTTTCTCTGTCTATGGTCTCTATCTTTACTGTAAACATACATCACAGAATTACTGTGACGCATCAGCACATCATACTTCACTTTGGCTGACACATTTACGTCATCAGTCAGTTTTCTGTGTGTCTGCTTTGATTAGACTTAAAGTATTATCTTGATTGTCTTAACTGCTGTTTCAGACCAACTCAGCATGGAGGTGGGGCCGTATGTGTTAATAAATTGGCATGAGGGGTATGTATATTGAAACAGGGAGGATGAAAACACAAGTTGATAGCATTAGTAGCCCTTTTTATGTACACTTGTTTGTTAGCAGGATTTTCTTTGCTCCATAAATATGCTCAGTGAGACTATCTATTGGATTACTTCTGACCTGCCCTGTCCCACCCAATCCAACCCTTAGCCAATTACCACCATCATCATCATCATCATCATCATCCTGTGAGTGCCAAAGCCAACAGAATTACGCCCTCCTCTCCACAAACCCTCTCTGCGCCTGACCTTTACCCTACCTCCACTAATTGCTAGAGCTTGAGCAAGAAAGGATTTGTGATCACTTTTGACAAAAAAATGACAATGAATGACACTCAAGAAAGAATACATTCTTTGTAGCAGCTATTACATTGCTTTGCAACAATGAACATAATATACATTTCTTTTGCAGGCAGTAACGTATAATACAAAATATAAATATATACAATATAAATAAATATAATATAAGTAGTGCAGTTACAGGTTAAAGTTTATTGATAGTAGGAGTCAATACATCTAAAAATATCTGCAATTAGACCAGTGATGCTGGCGACATCCCAGTTGGCTGGGCAGCGTTATAGCCAATTAACTGGTGGTATCAAGCTTCACCTTACAGCACAGCATTGACCTGGGAGCCACCTCAACGTCAGCACTGACACATATATTGTACATCTGCCCCACTCTGTGTAAACAGGTTAGGCCCATTCATTCATGTACTCCTTTACTTAGTATGAGAACCAAGCAGACAAGGAATTTGTTTAAAATTAAAGGTTTTTATTTTTTATTTTTTTATGTGATTATTAATCGTTATTTCCCAAATGAACATCACGATAAAAGTGTGACTTTTCAACATATTAACTCTCAATCGTATTTCAAGATAGTCACAAAGTTGAATAGTACACCTCATGTCCTAAAGTTTAAGAAGTAAAAGCACTGACTACATAATATGCACTCCCAAGCAGGGAGATGAGAAATGTGAATGCTGAAAAGGAAAATATTTTTAAAAAGAAAAATCCACTCTCAGCCCAAACAATGCCTTGGTGGGACACGACTCAAATCTTAAGACTGAAAGAGAGAGGAGGAAGGGAGTTGTTCCTAGATAAATATCTGGTAATGGGTTATAATGATGCTTAATGACAGACAAGAGCTTCCTACTGAGTACAAGGGAAGAGAGGAACAAACAAACATTGGCAACAATCTTGACAATTGTGTCCACCATCTTGTGAGGCCTCAGGTTGTGACGTATATGATAAAGGTAACAGCACTTGGGGCCCCTGCTCACATTTTTACACCCATTGTCCAGAGAGAAAGTCAGCAGCACCTTCAGGCTTTCACTAACATCACTCACATACCTGGACAAAAACAAAATCACATCTATGAATTTAAAGGACTTTTCCGCTAACATCTGAGCTTCAGATTTAACGCTGAGGTAAGCAATGCTGTACTTATTATATAAAAAGTAAAGTTATCACTATTAACATAGTTTCTTGATTTTGAAATTACTTATCAATCTATCCAAATTTCTGGTGTAAACAAATGTCTTTCATATTCTATTCTATGAAACTGATTAAAAAGTAAAGATTTGCATCTGGGGCATTAGGGATGTCCAATTTTGAGTACGTTTTTCCTCGCCACCACCGCCAAATCCTTAGACGGCACCTGTATTTGTATCTAAACTTTAATTCAGTTGCTTTATATCTTAAAACCAGCATTTAACTGACCAGTGTTAAAATATCATTATTCTATATTTTCTAAACCCAGCTAATGGTTCAGTCATTACATACTAATGCTGTGCAGCCAAACGTTGTTTACACCCACAGAACTTTATTTAAAATTGTTGTGGAGATCCCAAATTTCCCAAAGATACCAATCTATTAGGCGTATTTTTCGGGAAACGTGTAAATGATGCTTTGGTGAATTAAAAAACATGGTTTGAATATTTCACTCGGTTTAAACATCATATACTGTAGCTTCAATGAAAAGTTGGAACTAGCGATAAGACGATTTGTTTCCTATCTTACAGCTACATAAAAAGAAATAAAAAGGGGAAACTTGATGTTAAGGGTTTTAAATCAGGACTATGTGTCATATTGTAGGAGTAAGACAGAAGAAGAAGCTGGCCATCTGACAAAGGAATTAAAACCAACCATAACAACCAAGATGGAAACACTTGATCCTTCAACTCTATCAGATGTCACTTCTACTGTCGCCTACGACCCTAAATCTGAGACAGTGACCTTACCAGGAGGGGTTGTCTCAGTTGCGGGTGTCACTGTGGTGACCGGGGGTGTTGAGCTGTCTTGTGGATCCTGTATGCTGGCTTTTGGTTTTTGGGGAACTCTCATCGGCTTCAGTTGTGTAGCAGTGGGGCTGTGGGACCAACTGAACCACTCTGAAGGAGGAACCTCTCACTTACTGGGACTGGGATTTGTAATTCTGGCCCTCTGTTTCGTGGTGGTGGGAAGTGTGGTGGCATTTCACCTTCTGACAAAGAAGAAGAGAGAGATGACAAGAGGGTACAGAGAGGATGGAAAAGAAATTCTTCTAGAGAGTGGGAGGGTAATTAAAAAAGTCACAATATAAAGAAGAATTATTTACAGGATATAGCCTAAGAGAAATTGGTGAAAAATGTCGTACTAGGCAGAAAAAAAAAACTAAGTTCCCTCCTGCTCTTCCCTTTATATTTTAATCAAAATTATGTAGAAATGCAACTCCTGTTTTCCAGTGAAACACAACATATTCCCTCATATCAACAGCTGTCTTAACTAGTTACTTTGATGATCAAGATTGTACAAAACATATGAGCAGCCTATACATTTTGTTGTGTATGATTTGTTGCATTGTTATAGATGAAAGTACCCAGCAGTAGCCTATATGAAGTAGTTAAAATATAATACTGCCTGATGCATACTTTATTTATTTAACTTTATTTTCTACATAAGTAAGAATACAGGACATTTACTTGTAGTGTTTTTATAATTAGGTATTGCTACTTTTATTCAAGTAACACTTGCACTAGTAGTACCACTGCCTACCACGTTTTTTCACTCATTCCTGTATTTTCTTTCGTTCTCACAACTGGTAATTTAAATGTAGCATGTAGCAGTGTGTACTGTAATAAATTGACATCATGTAAAATGTGTTTGTGTTCGTGGGACAGAGACAGAGTGACACCTTTACTAAGTGTGTAAGTGCATATGAAGTGAGCCAAACACCTTTCCAATAAAGGTAGATTGGCAGGAGTTTCCTCTATTGGCAGGAGTTTGTCTTTGAAGTTTTCACTGGGAGTAATTGTGAAATAGTGAAAACAATATTGGATTAAACACAAAAAATACAATGACAGTGGTAGCAAATCAGAGAAGATTTACAAAAAAGGCATCAACAGCAAACATTTTGACTTGTCATAGTAGGAAAAGCACAAGTGTTACTAATAACATTAATGATGTCTCAGTTCTATTCAAGTGTGATAGTGAAATGTTGAATAGAATTTAGCCATCATTAAGAGAGTAAAACACATATTAGTTAGCCCAACAATAAATTGTCAAGGTGGATGTGAAAGATGTAATAATAATAATAAATTGAATTTATATAGCGCTTTTCACGAACTCAAAGTCGCTTTACAGGGTATAGAAATAGAGACAAACAAACAAAACAAAAAAATGTAGTATAAGCCTAGGCTAATACGTTTAATGTGTAATAAATACTGTGTAGGACAGGATCATATCTTAAAGAGACAGTTCCCCCCAAAATGAAAAATACACATTTTCCATCTTATCTGTTAGTGCTATCAGTTTAGATTGTTTTGGTGCGAGTTGCGAGTTGCATTTCTGAGGCAAGGGGGGACCAAGTGTTTTTGCATTTTCGAGCTTCATGTAAGAATTATTTTCCTTCTACCATAGTTCTTACACGAACTGCATGTGGATAATCTTGAGTAACCGGGTCATGATAAAATAGAAATTGCTGTTGAGTTTTTTTTTTTTGTGGCCCTTTGAGCACCACAAGCCCATATTGTTCCATTATTTTGGAGAGAAGGCAGACATTTCTACGGCCGATATCTTCAACACTGGGCAACTTACACCAAAACATACAACTGATAAATAACACAGGTAAGAGGAAATAGCCTATAGGCAATATTATCTGTCAATTTAAAGGGCTAATAAGTGCAGGTCAACAAAACAGAAACCAACTAAACAGAAATCTAAAGGGAGCAGAAAGAAGAATGGGGAGAAGAGAGATAGGGGGGAGGGGTGTGTTCGTACCTCCATCTGCTGGAATTAAAATGAACTGTAGCCTACTTCATCCAATAACATTCCTCATCGAGATTTATAGTAGCTAAAGGCCTACATGTTGTACTGTCCCTCACTGTGCGAAATAGTATCATTGCTCAACCTTTTCCCAAGGTGATTCAAACGTAATACCTTTACAGCACATTTTCTAATAGCTAAAGAAAAAGTTCTCTGCAGGGATGCGAATGCCTCTTTAACACATTTGGTAGTCGTCTTACTTTTTAACTTGACACCTGAATAACTTCACCTACAAGCAGCGTTCACAATGCAAACATCGTAAACTTTCTGATACTTTTCTAATCACTTTGAATGACATGGGAAAAGAGACTAGCTAGCTCTCAGGTATGTGAAGTATTTCTACAGGTATATCCAACTTGGACGTGCATTACTCAGGTCACCTGACAGCCCGCTGTAGCTCCTTTGGTCACGTGTCATCTTCGAGTTTCAGGAAACTTTTTTTCTCCTTTTGAAAACAAAACTGCCCACATCCCACCTCTTCTTCCCGTCTATTGGTTACAGTCGACAATTTCAGCGCTCTGATTGGCCGAACTGAGGATATGTCTGCGCACGTCAGAATCAAACAACACCCCCTCCTTTAAACTCGTTTATGTGTAATATCGTACCCGAAGAGAAAACGGCTGGAATTTCAGTTTGGGGGAATTGAAATAAAAGTCACGAAGGTGTCAGCCATAAAGGTGAGTTTGTAAAACGGCAGCCGAACAGCGCGACGACTCGGCTTGTTTTTCAAGTAAGCCTACAACATTGCTGCCAAAGATCTCCCAAGGTGTCCACTGTCAGTCATGTTACTTATTTATAGGCTACAGTAAGCCAATTCATGTGTGTCATTTTAAAAGGTGTGTATATTTCTTAGCTACCCATGAAGGCTATACGTAGCTTAATTGTCGACGCATATAACATGTCGGTGTTAAAGTGTATTTACATGTAACCGTTTGAACTTCTGTGTGCTATTTACACACACACACACACACACACACACAGGCTGTCGTTTGGTTTGTTTCTCCTGTGCTGCACTTTATACTTATTAGCGATGCATAGATATTGAACAAAAACTCCATTTGTTCTTTTTTCTGTATATTATATGTCAACGGGTCTTTAAAGCGCATTAGCGAGACTCTAAGCCAAAATAAAATGTAGGCTACTTTAAGAACCATAAATGAGCTTCATATACATAGGCTACAACCTTTCATTAGACGCCTTGCCATATACTGTTGATTAAGGCTGCAACTAAAGATTATTTTCATTTTCAGTTTATTTTATCGATTCATCATGTTGTCTACAAGATGTTAGGAAATAAAATCCCACCACAATTTTCTAATTTTTGAATTTTTGGCTTTAGTGTGTGTAATCTAAACATTTGTCTCTAAACCTGAACACAAACCAGTCACTGATCTTAAATGAATGTCTGTTAAACCACCACTTCCAACCAATTTGACTTTCATCCTTGCTGTGCAGATGCTTTGTTTTTTGTTTGCTGTTAAACTACGTTAGTCACAGATTATAATAGCAGAAAACCACATGGCAATTCCAACCATTTAAAAGCTTATGCTAGTTAGTTGGAACAGATACAAAAAATGCATGTCTAAGCTTGCATATTGCACACAACAGTTGGCTGTCCTTTTTAGCTGAAGTGTAGAAGAGATTGATTATCATACATATCGTATATTTTCTTCTTTTCTTTCCCAGGATGGACTCTAAAACATCAGATTAACTTCACAGCACAGAAACGACTAGTTGAATGCAGTCTAAGATGATGCTGCCCTTGTCAAGGACAAATGGAACATAACCTTGTGGATGATGGGTGGTGCTGGTGTTAGCAGAAATGTTAGAAAGCCAGATAAACTAGTTGTAGTAGTTGGTGAGGTAGTATAGTCAGGAGAGCAACAGAATTGGCTTATAGAGTTGTAAAATCATTTGCCTTCGGTGTTGAGGTAGGGAAACCGTTTTGACAGTTAATACAGCAGATAAAAAATAATTGGCTGATGGAGTACAGTGAGAGAGTGCTGTGTGGGACAGGGGAGGTGGAGCTGGACCCCAACATTGTGAGTGAAGAGGCAGGAAAACTTTATTCAGAGCTACAGGTAAAGCAGATCCTCAAGTTATTTTTCTATCTTCATTGTTTTCAGGAAAAAATATGCCTAATATGTTTTTTCTGAATGGTTTCTCACTCTGCTGCTTTCCCCCCTCGCAGACAGTTATTGAGACCCATGGTGAAGGTGTGGTGGAGTCGCTGGTACCCATATTTGTGTGGGTACTGGAGGGGCTGGCCGGCAGCAAAACCCAGCTGAGAGACAGGGAGGAGGAGGCGGAGAGGGAGAAAGCTGAGCGAGAAGAGCTGCTGGAGAGATACCAAGCAGAGAGAGCACTCAGGAAAGAAAGTCAAGAGGTGGGTATTGATGGAGATTTGAAAGTGTTAATGTAGTGTGGCATACCATGATTTAGGTTATGTGTTTTTAACAGCTGTGAAAGTAGGCGGTTGTCTGTGCTCAAAGCTGTTAAAGCACTTTGTTTTCTTTAGAGGTATTTGGAGCTGGATGACCAAATTGAACAAGAGAGGAGAGCCATGAGGGGGAGGGAAAAGGAGAGAGAGCGGCGAGAGAGAGAGCTAGAGAAGAAAGCAAGAGAGCAAGCTGATCAGTGTGAGTATTTGAATATTAACTGTGACAAATGGCATACTAGCCATGTATTGTATTTATTCTCAGTCGGTCTTGTGCAAGTCATGATGAAATACATTTTTTAAATCTTCCAGAAGAAGAGCTACAGTCTATACCTTTTTTAGGGATACTGGATCAGTAGCTAGTAATTCTAAAGCTACATGGTATGTTTTCTTGCAGTGGTGGCCTTGGAGGAGCAGAAAGCAAATCTGAGTAGAGAACTGAGCACATTGAGGCATACTCACAACAAGGTCAGATACTGCTGTTTAGTTTCTGGTATCACCACACAGTGACTTCTTAAACACACTGTTACAATATTTAGCTGTTTTTTTTGTCATTACTTTATTTCTTACATATCACTGATGTTCTCTCCTTTAGCTGGCTCACACATATCGGGAACTTTTGGAAAAGGGAAAGGATTCTGAAAGAGATTCTCCTTTAAGGTTGTTCTTATTCAACAGTTGCAACATAGCAGTATCTCTGTTTACCTTTTACAAGAATACTAACTGCGGTGTTTACTATATGTAACTGAAAAATGGCAGTTTGAGACCAATTTTGCAAATGTAAATTAAGTTTAGCTTTTCAGTCACACTTAAGGCACACTCGCAAATTTCCCATGTTTTATTGTTTATAAATAAGACTTTTATGGAAAGGGTTAGCTCATTAGCAACAAAGCTATAATTTAATCTTTGAGCTTTTGTCTGAAAAAGTGGTATTTAGTGGTAATTTACAAAATAAAATGGTAGTTGTTGGTAGGTGTTGATCACAAGTCACTTTAATTCAGTAATGGTAAGAGTGCTGCAAGAAAGTGGTGCAAAATGTCAGAAAGAAGCACACATTGATACTGTTTATTCAGGTGACTTTTCTTTGCTATGTAACACTGCATGTTGCATTTAGGAATCATGTGCGTCCCAAGAATGCTGAATTTCCATCCAACCAAGTCTTGTCAGAATCCAGTGTGAATGAAAAGGTAAACATATTCTCACTTTACACATATAACTATATTTGGAACAATTTAATACAAGTTTTTTGGCAGAGAAGGAGCTGTTGTTTCACCTCCCTTTTTTTTTTTTTTTTTGTGTGCAGATGATTCAAAGACCACATTCACATTCTGGTCCCCCGTGTTTGGAGGATCTAGTAGCCAAGGAAGAAAAGGCGATTGACATTGCATTAAAGCCCACCGCAGATCAGTTTATCAATGACATCATAAGCTCCACTCCTGAGCTGAGGCAATTTCATGGCAGTGTAAATGCAAGGTAATAATCTGAAACAGTTAACTATTTTTTGTCAGTTGGAGATTTTGATGAAAAGTATGTGTAATCATTAACTAAAACCCAAGTTCACTATAGCTCATGTTCACATAGAGCACATAAAAGAGTTGAATACTTTATTACATGTCTTGCTCTTTAATTTGCATCTTCTTCAGCACTCCAGTTAGACTGAACACCAAAGAGCCACAGAGAGATGAGACGGAGACCAGCGTGGAGGACGAGATGAGGGAAGTAGAGGAGAAGGAGGGAGAGAAGATGCGCAAAGTAGAAGAGGTGCAGGGGGGAGAGAGGCAGGAAAAAGATGAGGAAGAGGTGGAGGAAGATGATAGTGTGGAGTGGGAGCTGCGCAACACAGACTCTGTGTTCTCTGAGCTGTCAGAGCTGAGTCAGGATTATGTGGAGAGTGTAGACCGAGGAGCCAGTGTCAGAGGTAAATTCACACATTTATAGACCTTTTTCACTAAAATGGTTGATGTACTTTCTCATTATCTTTACAAAATGTTAACTGCCCAGGAATTAGCCAGTTATGATTTTTCAAAAACAAACTCCATAACAATGCCTGTGTGTCGTGTCCTATGTGCAGTATTTGGGCACAGAGTAAAAAACTATTTATACCCTACTAACATGAAGTGCAAGTACATCAGTGAAAAATGTCTCTTGCCATAGATTTCATAAAGCGTTACTTCCTTTTTTACCACTTTGCACCATTCCACGTAGTACTTTCTTCTTGAAAGTAAATGTAAATAGTAAAACCAGTCAGACCTATATTTCTCTCAATGTTCATTGTGTGTTCAAACATTTTTACAAAATACTTTCTTTCTGTGTAGGCAGTGCAGACCAGTTTGAGGAGATTCTTTCTCAGTATGAGGAACTGAAAGCCACCCAGTGAGTCCTATATTTAATTTTTCTGACCTTGTTGTGGCTAGTCCAGTTTGCATGGGATTTTCCAAACACTTGGGGTTCTTTCTTCAGTACAAACAAATCAATAAGAGTAGAAAATGTTAAAGTCACTAATTTGTTGGAACTGTTTACTCTCTTTAACCCTAACCCATAATAATGAAATTATTCATCCTTTCCTCCGTTTTCTTTTTTCCAGTGAGTTAGTAGAAGCTGGCCGTAAGGCTTTGATATCTCGGGTAGAAGAGCTCACTGATGACCGTTCAGCTCTTAAACTGGAGTTGGCCTCTCTTCAGGAAACACTCTCACGATTGGAGGGGCGGATGAAGGAGAAGGAGGAGGAAACTAAGAGGTGTAGAAGATTGTTCTAGATATTTTCCCATTTCAATGTTGTTTGTTAATTCTTTGCCTTTTTGGGAAAGACATATTGCTTTTATTTTTGTTATTATAATTCTAATATATCAAATACATGTACTGCTGTTACAATAACTTTGTCCTTTATATCAACTATTATTCATAGAATTCGGAAAGAACTGGACGCGTGCCAGTCTGAGGATCCTGATGTAAGGAGGCATTGTTATTTTCACATTTTTATCTACTGTATCACTCAGCAACAGTAGCACTGCATTGGCAAATCTTTTTTCAAATTCAGTAACTGCACAGTGTTAATTAAATAATAATCATAAATCTTTCCATTCAGGCCTCTCTACCGGCATCCATGCGCCACTTCTCTCGTTCTGAAATGGCTCGTGTGGTCATGGAGAAGAACCAATACAAGCAGCGTCTGTTTGAGCTGCAGGAGGCTGTAAGACATAGTCAGACACTCAGGTAACTATGCTACTAAATCAACATAGTTGTGGTGATGTGTTTTTTTTTTTAAGATTTAAAGGTTATGTCTGTTCCAATAGAGAATTTAGAATTTGGTTAAAACAAAAACAATTGTGTTCATGCTTTTTGTCTCTAACCTCATTAAGTGTCTTTTTTTTTTTAATTTATTTTTTATTTTTTTTATAGAGCATCAAAGGATGAGAGGTTAACTGAGGACAAAAGATTAAGTGTTTGGAGAAAGTAAGTGTCTGTCTTATCATTTGACATTATACTGCATACTCATCCTCTTGTCAGTTAAAAGTGCAGTGAAGTTAATGTCCTCAGTCATAACTTACAAAAAGTTGGCTGGTGCAGCTTCGGAGGGTATTCTTGTGCCCATGCCTGTGCTACTGTGTGCCAGAGGACAAAGCAGACAGTAAAGCTGCCTCATAATACTGAAATATTGTTATTACGGATAACCTTAAAGCTAACCAATAATGTATCAAACAACATGCCATATAAAAAACTATTGGGAAATACCAAGATGTGATGTTTGCCAGGTTGCCTTGACCTTTCTGTTAATACAGCAATCTCTAGTCAATAAACACATTAAAATATAAATTATAAAAGCAGTGGGAATGTAGCTCTGTAGCACTCGGTTTCTAAAGGCGTCACCAAAATAAGGATAAGGAAATAAGAATCCATTTGGTTAGAAGTATGTGAATATGCAGTTGGAGTTTAAGAGTTATATGACTGCAAAAAGACTGCTTCTTAAGATTGCTGTAAAGCACCCTGTGTGATGAAGGACATTGTGAGTGTTTGAATAGGTAAAAGATGTCAGCTAAGCAATACACGCCTGAGAGGGAAGAATCTTTGCTGTTTTTAGATTCATACTGTATCTGTCTGTGAAACCACTTGGCATTACATGGACACAACACAGAGCTAAATAAACAAGTGTGCTATATAATTGCACGTTTGGTAATATGCTGTACTCAGACATTTTATGGTCTTTATAAAAATGTTGACAGTTTTTTTTTATTTTATTTTTTATTAAAGGTTCAACCGTTTGTTTGGTTTGTCCAAGGGACCCTTACTCCCACCTTCTGCTTCTGCATTTGCCCTGCCAACTTCTCCATCACTCACTCGCTCTCCTCTGGGGTCTCCACAACTACCGGCTGCCAGTCAAACTAATGCTGAGTAAGCTAGTGTTTTTGGCCATGTCACTTTAGCATATGCTCTTCTGTTGACATCATTATTTGCAAACACAGTTGAATTATTATAAAAGGCTCACCCAAGCTGATTAACAGCATTCTCTCTAGATTTGCTTCTCCTGCTGCTCTCTCTCCTCGTGTCAGGAGGAGAGAACTCTACAGAGAAATTCGCTCCCACATTTGGGGATCACTTGGAAAACGACAGATACACGGCTGGAGCACACCACTGGCAATCACACAGGTAGTAGCAATGTACACATAGGAGAAATGCTGAGAGGGAATGTACATAGAAGAGTACATGATTACAAATTGGGCCTAAAGCTCCCCTTGCTTTAAAGAGTCTGAATTGTACATTTTGGTTACCACACATACAACATTTATTTGAACTAAACCAATGAAAAACAGTCTTGCCCTCATACCACAGAGAGTTTCATTTCAGTTACATTTCCACAATCCTAACAACATCTTGGTGATTAACTGTCATCATTGTAGGAATCTCATGAACCTGTCCCAGAGCCTAAGGATGTGCCTGTTCTAATGCAGCTTAGACTGCTGGATCAAAGAGACTCCACAGCTAAGGTAGATCTTTTCACCTCGAAACTCTTAAATGCAAGAACCTGGCAGCTTTTACATCATACCTCCAGAGCATTTAAACGTTGGCCCTAACTTATTTTTCTCTTCAGCTGAACTGTGCTGTTGCAGTCACCCCTGAGATCTCAGGAGAGGCCACAGTAAGTCTGTCATTATCCTGGTTAAATAACAACTGCAGTCATACTCTAATCACCATGTACAGTGCCATCCAAGTATAACACTCCCCCATGGACATGTTGTTTCATGCCACACATCTTTCCAAACTCCATATCCGTCCTTCTCTGCCAGTGTTCTGTGTGGGTAGTTTCTGGCCCTGCCTCCTGCAGTGATATTACAGTGATTGATCCAGCACGGTCAAACACAGTATTGGATCAGTTCAGCCTCCCTCCCACAGCTCCTGCTCTCTGCATCTGTGCTGTGCCACCCATAGGTCAGTGCCAGTACAATGGGCTGCAGCAGCTCCATACAGACAACTTATTTAATGTATTCTGTACTTGTATTATCCCTTCATACCATACTGATAACTGGAAACACTTGGAAATCAACATTGCTGACTTACTTCCTTTCTGATCTTGTTATATCAGGTGACACTGCAGGGACTGTGTGGATTGGAACTCAGGAAGGAAGGTAGTGTGTGCTGAATAAACGGCTCACATAAATAAAACTCTCTGAGTAAAATGCATGTTGGCAAAGCACTTTGACTTTTTCTCTCTGTCTTTTGTCTGTCTCACAGTATACTGGTACACTCAGCCTCTGCTGGCAGGAGGCGCTGTCTGCAGTCTGTTTCTCTCTCAGAAGGTGTTTATTCGCTAACGTGAGTTCTCTCTGCTCTGTGTTTGAAACCTCTTTGTATTCATATTTAAGTTTTAGCATTTAAAGGTCCCGTATTGTAAAAAGTGAGATATCCATATCTTTTTTGATTATTAAGCAGGTTGAGGTGCTATACTGTAAAAGTATCAAAATACTTAATCCACTGAGAAATGCACACAGCTTGTATTAAAAAAACAGTGCCTTTAAAGTATAACTCTCGCCAAAATGCAACCTAGGGTCTTTTTGTGAATGTACCCAAGTCAAACTTTCAAAAGCATATTTAGGACGGAATCGCCACTTTTAAGATTTACCGTATTTTCGTTTTTCGGTCAAATGGCCTTTTGAATTTTGAGTGCTAGGGGCACTTTAATGCTAGCCTCAAAATAGCTATTTTTAAAACACTAAGAAGGCTCAACACAACATGAAACTTTGCTCGAAGTATCACCAGGGGCTCTACACGTGAACTCCAGCATTGAGAACATTGTTTGTGTACCCAGAGTTTACTAAAAAAAAAGTTTTGAGCAACTCACGTTAGCAGTTGTTGTTTACGCTATCCGCCATTTTCCCAGTCAAAAATAGGGGATCTCCGAATGCGAATGAACGCGGACTTCATAAGAGAAATGTCATTCTTATATGAGGCTCCTTTTTCAACTACAAGGTCAATATTGTGTTTCACTAACGACAAAACAACAAATTATCCGTGCATTTATATGGAACTAAGCTTTTGGAGCTTTCCATCTTTACTCTCCTCCCTCGGCTATTTTTGACTGGCTCGATAGACAGCGACCAGAAGAACAACAGCTACAGCGAGTTGCTCAAAACCTTTCTTTTTAGTAAACTCTGTGTACACAAACAATGCTTTCGTTAAGGTGTAGAGCCCCTGGTCATACTTCGAGCAAAGTTTCATGTTGTGTCGAGCCTTCTTAGTGTTTTAAAAATAGCTATTTTGAGGCTAGCATAAAAGTGCCCCTAGCACTCCCATTCAAAAGGCCATTTGACCGAAAAACGAAAATACGGTAAATCTTAATCTCGATTCTATCCTAAATATGCTTTTAAACGAAAGTTTGACTCGGGTACTTTCACAAAAAGACCCTAGGTTGCATTTTGGCGAGAGTTACGCTTTAAACGCACAGTTAGGACTTCCGTAAGGTTGTAATGTCACAACTATTCTAAATATAGGTAGAAAGTGCTGCTACTGTGCCGTTACAGTCTTCCCCAGCTGCAATGACTCTGAGAGCACAGATGCGAAAGACCCAGAAACACTGACCAATCAGAGCAGACAGGGCTTTTTCATGAAAATTTCACTTTATGAGGTTTTTTAACATTAATATGAGTTCCCCTAGCCTGCCTATGGTCCCCCAGTGGCTAGAAATGGCAATGGGTGTAAACCAAGCCCTGGGTATCCTGCTCTGCCTTTGAGAAAATGAAAGCTCAGATGGGCCAATCTGGAATCTTCCCTATATGCTGTCATAAGGGGAAAGGTTACCTCCCCTTTCTCTGCTTTGCCCATGACTTTGCCCGTTCAGAGAATTTGGCCCGCCAATGACAAAATCAGCTATGACCGCAAGCTGGTCAAGGCCACACCCCCAACCTCCACCTTGCCCCCCCCCCCCTCCTCAGTGTAATTCTGCACCAAGGCTGAATTTCGGGAAAGAGACTTCAGATACAGTATTAGGGGACCACTAAGGTCTATATAAAAGCATCCGAAAAGCAGCATGTCATAGGACCTTTTAAAGAGAGGTGCTAAGACGGAGTGTTTCAGGAAGAGGGTAATTACAGCCTACAGGTATATTCACACAGACACTATGAGAAAAATAATGCGTTTTTTTTGAACATTTATGTTCTAGAAACCCAAACTACAATTATGAACCTAAAAATGAGCATGATATGGGGCCTGTAATTATTGTATGTTGTAATGTAATGAAAATAAGCTTCTTTCTGTCAATTTGACAGGTATTCCCAGGGTCAAGTCATGTCTGGTTTAGCTGATGGGACTTTAGCATTTTTCTCACACAGTTCAGGTAATGTCTTTCTGTTTATATTAAATGTCATTTTATAGTAAAATCAGACTGTCTCAGTTAATCTAGCTCTATTTCTTCATTAAGCATTCTTCACATAACTTGATGCTTAACGTAAATAATGAAGCAATAAGTGCTGTGATTGACAGGTAGCTGGAATCTACAGTCACACTTGGTGATGCCTATCGGATCAAACCCTTTGCAGCCAATTCGCTGCTGCCTTGCAAAAGGTGGCCGCTTGTGGGTGGGATATTGGAACAAAGTCCATGTGGTTGACATTGACAACAAGAAGGTTGAGGTAAGAAACAGTGGAGATACTGACATTGTTCGTCTCATGTTCACACTGTCTTTGAACTCACCATCATTATTCCTCATCTGACCTTACAGCAAACATTCTCGGTCTCTGACCGCAGTGAGCAGCAGGTTCGTTTCCTGTGTGCTGGTGGAAGTGGTGTTTGGACATCCTGCCGCCTTGACCCAATCCTCAGACTGTTTGACTGGTCCACAGGCCGGCCGCTACAGGAAGTTGATTTTACTGCTTTGGTCAATAAAACATTAGGTATTTTTTCCATTTATTACAAATACATTTTTATTGTACAAAATATTACATTTACAGCTGGACATGTACTGTGTGCCTATCTATTAGCTCTGGGATCTACAGTGTGTTACAGCATAGTGTAGTCATTTCCTATAATGTAACAGTACTGCTCACATCAATGTTAGTCATTAGCTGGATACTTTGAAATCTTCTTGTTACTACCTTTTTGTTTTTCTGTTGTCAATTTTATAATTAAGGAAAGAAATGTATATTTTATATTTCTTTTCATATGTTAAATATTTTAGCAGCCGTTGTGGCTTTAAGACTATGTGCAAATTCCTGGGGTGTGTGGCAGCAATTCATCAAACTGGCAGCAATTCATCAAACTGGCAAAAGGTCTACCTGCTAGAGATTTTAGAAAGAGCAGTTATTGTTAGAGCCAGGGACTACAAATGCTGGATTTATTATGTGTTTGTTTTGTATCAGGCAACTTTGGGTTTAAACTCTTTCCTGCAGCTGAGCTAACATGCTTCTGTCTCCCTCTTTAGGCCAAGCCTTCCTGACACTCTCACCTCTCCAGATCTCGTCTCTTACAATCATCTCTGGCCGTCTGTGGGTGGGCACAGGAGGTGGTGCCATTTTCTCCATTCCATTATCCATAAGTGAGTTTCATTTAGACTGAGAATATAGGTACTTGAATCACATATTTTCAGAAATGTGTTCTATCTAGCATTAACTATATTAATGACTGTCTACAGCATCAGAGGCCGTTTCCATCCCATATTGCTCCATTTCATCAGCCCAGCTGTGTTACCATGGACATAGACAAGCTGTCAGGTTCATCATAGCTGCACCTGGTTAGAATCTGATTGTCTTTAATCAAACATGCTAAACATTTTCAACAACTTGTTTTTGACTCAGGGAGATCTTTGTCTTTGCATGCTGTATTTGCCTTGTAGTAACATCTTTATCCCACAGGTTGTTTGATCGTCTCTCCTGGCTGCACTGTCATTACCTCTCAGCTTATCCTCAGTGGAGGAGAGGGCTACATCAACTTCCGAATGGGTGAGTTGAAGGAAAATATCATTGTAGTGTCAATTTTTTTTAAAGATTTTTGGGGCTTTTCTGCCTTTAATTTTTGACAGGACAGCTAGGTTAGAAACGGGGGAGAGAGAGGGGAAAGACATGCAGGAAATTGTCACAGGGCGGATTCAAACCCTGGATCTCAGCGTCGAGACATAAACCTCTCAGTATATGTGCACCTGCTCTACCACTGAACCAACCCGGCCACTAGCGTCAAACTGTTTAAAACTGTCTCATGAATTAGATTAGCGTTTGTATGTTACATGTTTTTACTGTTTAGGCAGTGCTTAGTTTATGAAATGTCTAACTGAGCCGTCCATTATTTTTTCAGGAGACGATGCGAATGAGGGAACGGTTGAGTTGTCCCAAGCTACACCTCAGCGGTCTGAACGCAGTCAAATGATCATCTGGCAGAATTCCACCCCCTCTGTGCCCAGCCCTGCCCTCTGACATCAATCATCTCCTAGTTCTGCCCTTTTTGGAATGAGATAAAGCACACGTGTCCTGTACACCAGCAAAGCTAGAGACAACATTGGAAATGGTGCTTTCATGGAACTGAATGAACCAGCATCGCATTGTGGCAGCAATAAATGTATCCTCTAGAAATGTATATTTGATACATGCTGTTTCATCCTTTTTTACCTCATTTTTTTGTACATCTATCTTTTGACTGGAATATCCTGCTGGATTTTGATGCCTTACTGTGTGCCTTTGTCTGATTTCATATCATTTCTGTAAAACTGGTCAGTAATTCAGATGCCTGATTAGCTCATTTTTACCTTTGCACTAACAATACATTTAGTCTCCCTGACAAACAGCTTTCTGATACATTTTTCTACCAGACCATGCAGAGTTGTCATTCACATCTTACTTCCACCAAGGGGGCACCAGGTCTTTCTGTCTTACATCTTTTGATCATAACATTTAACTTAATGTGTCTGCTCATGAAGCTGCTGTGTCCATACTTTGTTGTTAACTGTGAACTGGAACAGGTTTTGATCTTCTCTCAGCGTAAAGACAATCACTTCTTATCTCCTGATGTATTGAGATTGGGAATCATTTATTTGTTATTGTTTTTTTGTGGTTTTCTTTTTTCAAGTTCAACCCTTCCACGTTGCATAAAGTGTAACTACAAACTGCACATTTTAAATGTGTCTATAAAAAGTATCCTATACAGTATTTATGTGCAGTTGCAAGTTTGCACTCATGTTGATGTAATATAATCTACTTATCCTTCTTGGAAAGAAAATTAAGACTTGAGCATTTGTTCTGACCTGACTCAACCTTGTGCAAACATGATTATTGTCATTAAAAAATTTCTTCAATGGTTGATGTGGTAACTTTCATTCTGAGTTGTATTGCTGTAAACTGGTGCAGCAACACAAACGGATCATCAGATGAATGAATAACTCCAGAGGAAATCGACAATACAGCAGAATCATCTTTTTTATATATATATATATATATATATATATATATATATATATATATATATATATATATATATATATATATATATATATATATATATAGTAGTGGCTATTACATTACAGCCCACAAAGTGTAGTCCATATACAACTTCTTAAGCAGAGAGAGTACAAATTCTCCCAGTTTTCCTTATGAAAAAGTACAAATGACACTGACTGTTTCTTTTTTTATGTAATGATAATAATACATTTTATTTATATAGCGCTTTACAAAGACACTTTACAGTAAAACAGCACATTTAGCATATTAAAAACAGATGAAGCATGGCTGGGTTGGCTCAGTGGTAGAGCAGGCGCACATATACATAATACAATAAAGGGAGATTGTACTGCTTTTTTTCATTGGACCAGATCCAGATTATGTAGCCTCTCTGGGATAATTTAGTCCAGATTCAACAAGTCTATGTATTGTGGATTGGGATCTGGACCTGGTCCAATGTGCTCTACATGTGAACAAAACAGTACAATCTCCCTTTATTGGATTTTCACAAATAGAATAAAGCTTTCACAAATCTGAAACTGTGTTTGTAAGACTCTTTAGCCTCTCTGGGATAATTTAGTCCAGATTTGACAAATCTAGGTATTGTGGTTTTGGATCTGGACCTGGTCTAATGTGGTCTACATATGCAAAAAATAGTAAAATCTCCCTTTATTGCATTTTCACAAATAGAATAAAGCTTTCACGAATCTGAAACTGCGTTTTTAACACTCTTTAGCCTCTCTGGGATAATTTAATCTAGATTTGACAAGTCTAGGTATTGGGATCTGGACCTGGTCCAATGTGGCCTACATATGCAAAAAACTGTGAAATCTCCCTTTATTGCAATAAAGCTTTCACAAATCTAAAAGTGTGTTTTAGACATAATTAATAATTTACCTTAATGACTAACACTCATTCAATACAGTAAGAGGTTCAAAAACGGAGGATCAGTCACTTAGCAATGTAAATTATGTTTCCCTGCTGAATCGGACAGTTTTAAAGTTCCCCTTAAATTTCCCCTTAACTGCCGAATCGGAAGCTGCGAATCGGATGCCAACTTCAGCTTCGTTTTGCTAGTGACATTCAAACGTGATTACAATGGAAATCGTACGTTTTCAATCTTTCTGGATCGCCACCAGTCAACACTGAAACCTGACACGTCCTCACCTGCTCTACCTGATAACGTCCTGGAGTGTGTCGTTGGTGCACATTTTGTCCTTTTTGTCACAGACTCAAGACTTATAATTATTTAAATAGGCCACATTAGCAAATTGCTTGAGTATGTAACTTTACAGCACACACACAAGTATTATTGTTTTGCCCACATATTTTTCAAATATTCATCTCTTTAAATACTGCCATAAGATATAATACACAAACAAAGACTCTGCATGACATATTTTTTTATTATAACCGTTTACTAAAGACGGTTATTAATTATATTACATCCGGAAATGACGCAAGAGAGTGTTGAAAAAAATGAAAGAGCGATAATTGTTATTGTTAGCTTGTTAGCTAGCAGACGAACTGGTGAATGGAGATATGACAGAGTAATAACGTCTTATTACATGTGCACGATTAAGTTATTACAAACGTAAAGTGGTATGTACCAATTTCTGCACAATATATTGGAAGCATGGAGATTCTAGTAATGTCTGAATGACGGAATCCAACATTAAGGTGTAGAGAAGGGATGGAATTGTAATTTTATATTCACTGCTAATTTCTTGCTAACGTTAAGCCAGGCTAACGTAGTGCGGAGCTAACTCTAATGCTAACACGCTTTCATAGTGAGAGCACATTACCTGGCCGCTACAAACTTATATTTGTGTAACTGTTAACACATCCAGTTTTACGGTTTCAGTTTATACGTGCATGACCAGAGACGTTTACAATAAAATTAGCTTTGGTTTGCTGGATGTCTGGGCTTGCATAAAATACGACACACCACATAATGAAATCTTGCCGGTGACCTGAACACCTTTTGTTAATAAATGTGATCATAAGCACTCTATTTATTTAACGTTGTCATTTGTTCGTGTCATTAGTGTGAAATGTCCCAGTGAGTTCTTTAGCGGTGTAAACTAATCAAGCATTCTTCGCGTTGTTTGGGTATGAGATGGAGGACGGGAACAGGAATGATGCTGCTTCCACATCCAAGAGCCACGCAGGCTCACTCCACCTGCAGAGTAAGGTTTTATAACCTGCAAATTAATATTATTGTCAACCTTTAGGTCAGTCACTTAATTAATACTGTGCATATTTCCTCCTGTTCAGCTCCAAAAAACGAGGACGCCTATGAAATTGCCATCCCCTATGAAGAGAGCAACTTTGAGCAGCAAGGATTTTTCAACCAGAGTGATCAGAATTTTGATGGTGAATGTCAGAATCAATAGTAGAAAATTCCCTTTTATTTGTACAACAATGACATTCTTCACACAAAGTTTCATGTTGTACAATATTGGTGAATTCCCAAACAAACACAATCAGCATCAGAATAGGAATTATTGCCAAGTAAGTAACATTTACATGGGATTTGCCTTGGTGATTGGTGCATACATGAATGTATTAAAAGCAAATAAAGCAAAGTACTGCAACAAACAAGAACATAAATATAGAATAGAAATATTACAACAACAAAAATGTGTAAAAGACATGATAACTTCACAAATATGTACAACCTGACAATCCTGTCTGTCCTCCTCAGAGTCGCCCCCATCTGCTGGCACGTCTCAAGTAAACAACTCATACATGGTGATCACCAACTTGCGGACCCAGCTACAGATCTCTCTGGAGAAAAACTCTTGGCTGCAGAAAAGAATTGAGGACTTGGAAGAGGAGAGGGACTTCCTCCGTTGCCAGCTGGACCGCTTCATCTTTTCCACAAAGAGCCAGGGACAGGAGCAGAGTCAGAGCCAGTACAGTAACGGTGAGGACAGGGGACAGGTGTGAGATGATAACCTTGTCCAGCAAGAATTTGAGTATAAGTTGATTAGAAACAGAGATTTTGCAAGGCAATCCTTAACTCTTGGTATTTGTCTCTCTGTAGGCTATGAATCCAGACGATTCAACTGGAGGGTAAGAAGAGAGGAAGATCGTCCCGTTGGTAAAAACAAAGATTTATGCACTTAACTGCGAAATAAAAAAAATGGTTAGATATAGTTATGCTTAAGTGTAGCATGCTCATGGTTTACTTTGTTACATTTATGTATTCCATCTTAGATTGCTGCTTCTCAATTATTACGGCTTTCTTCTCTTCATAGAACAGAAGACAGAGTCGCAGCATTTCCCCTCACGTCAGTTTATCCAACGAAGGCCTGGTCCTCCAACCATGGTGCCTTCCAAAAACCATGTATCCAGTCCACTAACCAATCAGCTTGCCTCTATAAATGCTTTGTTCAACTCCACACAATCCCAGGCCCTCCTGCAAGGCCATAGCCATAGTACTCCCAATACCACAGCCAGTGGCAGCAGCAGCAACAGTGCTACAAGGGCATCCATGAATGAAATGAGTGGACATAGCAACATAGGTCCAGGTAATACAAATGGTACAAAGCTTCCCTTTTACCTTAATTGATAATACTTATGAGGGGGAACAAATTGGAGGAAAAAAAACTTATGTTGTGGGGGTTTTTATGTTGTCGTCAGATTCACTTTCACTCTTGGGAGAATCTGATGAGTACTTGGAACAGGACGGCTACCTCGAGGAGGAGGAAATGATATCAGGGGAAGATGTAATGCAAGATACCATTAACAGCAACAGACATCAATTAAAGAGGAGGCGGGTCTTCCGAGCCCCTAGAGAGCGACAGAGAGGTAAGGGAAGGAGAAAAATCCTGCAACAAAACTCAACATTTCACAACATTTAATTTCCTACTTAACCATAGACTGTCATAAGACTGCATGTAGCTAACTCTCTTGTATATTCTTGTTCTTCAGTGAAAGATGCGGCTGGAGTGCTGTTTCGCTACAAGAAGATCCTGCTTACATACCAGCGTCTGAAAAACATGTCGAAAGCCTTCCAAATCCATGGTGTGGACCGCAACACGGTGGCTTCCACCACACCCATTGCTGAGCTGCTACTAGTGGCCCCAGAGAAGGTGGCAGAGGTGGGCGAGTTTGATCCATCCAAGGAGAAGCTACTGGACTATGCCCGGCGCTGCTACACTGCCCTGGATGAGGAGACACTTAGCAGGGTGCAGGCCCTGAAGAAAAATAACCTGCTCCTGCCCATCTCCTACAGGTTTAGACACTGAGGAGAGAAAGACAGTGGAGATGGTGGTTAAGTGTGAAGAGAAAAGGCAGTTATTTTCTGCTGCAGCAGGCCAGCTCACCTCCGAGAGATGCTGAGAGGCATGAGGAATTATTTTGCTATCTCAGCGTCCCGAATATGGCCATGTAAACTGCGGCTGAGATCCTTTACTTTTCAAACGACTACACTTTTCCAATTTCACTTTTATTATCAAAAGGGTGTCAGTTTCTTTGATAAATCCTCCTCACCATTGTTCCATATTGAGGATATGGGAGTGCCTGCTGTAGCCGGAAAGGGAAAAAACATGCTTCTCATTCCTAAAAGAGCAAAAATGGCAAGTATGTGTGATTTAGAATTTCTGTACAAGAATGTGTCTTTACTATTGGGACTAAAGAGGGGATTGCTTTTCTTCAGTACTTAGCTGGTGTAATCATCTTAGCTCATTCATGTTTCAGCCTCAACGTTTGCAGAGACACACAGACCTTTTCTTTCCTGAACTAAATTATGCTGCACTCCATAGATTTTGTAGAATTATACTGTATGTTTATATTTCTCTGTGTGTCTTTGTTGTATTATTTTTGGTATTGTCATTATACCCTCAACTATTTTCACTTGCCTTAATGCAATTTTTGTCATGTCCTGGTGTGAGACATGCAACAGTTTTGGGCCACTTTCACTCCTCGAACACACCTACTTTTCCTTTCTTTTGGTTTAAATGAGGGAGGAACTCTTAAAGAGTAGGACACATAACAAACTGACTATAGTAAAGACGAGTCCAACATTATGTTGTTGTTTTTTTACAATAACATACTTCTGGCAACAAGATCCACTTGTTTTTAGTTTAAAATCAAAGACAGACAACAACTGTTGGTCTTGGGCCCAGTTTTAACAGCAATACTGCTGCATTACTCTGTTGTTCCACTAAGGGTTGTACCAAGCCTTTTTTGTAAATGATCCGCACTAAAATGTTTCACTTCTTATGCTTCTGGTATTGAGGCTCTTGCTGTAATGCGTTTGTGACAATAATACCTTTTGTAAAAGAGTAAAGAGCATTTACTATACTAGCTATATGTAACTTTCTGTAACTTCTGGTTCTGTGCGAAAAACTGTGGGCATTAACTACACAACACAAACATGTTACAGTTTGAGTTACAGAATCAGCAAAAGCAACTAGCTTCCCAATGCTCCAGTTCAAGTGCATGTAAAAAGAGCTCCTTAAAGGTCTGTAGTTTATTAGGACTGGGAACCAAATTCAATACTTTTTAGGCACCGACCGAATTCCCTCCAAAGTATTGAGTATCGAAAAATGCCTCGTCATTGAATACCTAATTTCATTACCTTAGGAGTAAATCTCAGCAGAGTCAGTGAACCAATAAGCATGCAGCATGCTTCTACCAGGATCTAATAATGCTGGGATTGGCTGTCTAACATTACACGTTGTAAAGGCATGCAGGAAAAACCCTGTTACGCACAGAGGCAGAGAGATGAAAAGATTTGTGCCGTAATGTGTAAAATGTTGGTATCGGAAAAAGTATCGTTTTTTAACCGGTATCCAAGTCACAGTATTGGCATCGGTACCGGTATCGAAAACCTTTGAACGATACCCAGCCCTATAGTTTATAGAGATCTAGTCAAAATTCCTAATTTTCAAAGCAGCAAACATATTGATTATATTGTACAATAATGTGTGGTGTTTATACCAGTACAGTAAAATCGTGAGATCTCTTATATTAAAACAGATTAGGTAACAGTGGAATACAGTGGCTTTTGACTTAAATTTTCCTAAAAGTAAACAGATAGGTACTTCAATCTGTGGAAGTTATGCCATTTTCACTGTCTGATTGTTTGTATGACTAAAAAGCAAACTAAGAAGAATTTTCTAAAACCATTCCAGGATACAGTGTTTTAAAAAAACAGTAATCCGTTTTTCTCATTTGTATGTCTCATATTTATATATGTTGAGTATAATGTGTATCTCACTGAAAAGTTGCCTATCACTCACCAAATGTATAGTAAGACACAAAGGTCATTAAAGTATTTGATTTCTTACAAAAATGTAGATTTATTTATCTGAAAAATGCTTATGATTTGGGAGTAAATTGCTAACAATTTTTGTAGTATGTTTTACCCTGTCTGTGGGAAAGACAAGGTGTTCCTTCAGCCACTGACATATCCCACATATACAGTGTATGTATAATCCCATCCATTACATATACAGTACATAAATTGTGTGCACAAATTATTTCTTTATTCTCTTTTAAGCATCAGAAACTGGGCAACTATATGATGCAGTAAATGGTCTTTTAGCTAAAAGAAAATGTGGCTTTCCTTTGAGCACTTTATTTTGTAATTTCCAGTTAAAGCAATGTGGTCAGAATTCTTTTTTTTATTATGTCATAAAAAGTTTGTGATTTTTTTTTGTCAATTTGATAAATCCAGGTTTTTGAAATTCAATAAATCCATTAGCAGATAACGACACTTAACTTAGCTGTGAAAAGAATAAGGAACAGTGAAGACTTCTCTTTTCTTCTGTTTGACCCTGAAGGATGAGCTCTGCAGCGTCTTTTTCACTCACCGGAAAACTGTCATTCATCAACTTCCGGTGTCACGGGGTACCTGTGAGACGGAGCAAAAAAGCGGGCATACCGAAATCGTTATTGTTTTGATAGCCTTTAAACATTTAAAAGCGAATATATTTGACTTATATCGCCAAACAACTGCGCCTTGTGGACCTGCGACCCTGTTGAATTTTCATTTGGCTTGGAAAATAGTCTCATTCATTCGTCTTTCGTTGTAGCTAGCTAGCTAAGTAGCTAACGAGCTTCCACACTAGTGTCTGGAGCAGCAGGCCTCTTTCTTCTGGACTTTGCTACAAGCTATTAGCTAACATTAGCAGGCTAACCCATGCGAACACGTTTTCCTTCTCAATGCTTCTGTCTGTTACGTTGTAAATAAATACCACACAGCTGATGTGTGTGCTGGTTAATGGTTTTTGGTAGTTCTGTTGAATAGGCTGCTAGTTGAAGCAATCGTACTTCAGCTAACGTAACATCGGCGAGGAACTTGATTTTAGCGTTGTTCACTTTGTTGCTAGCTTAAGCTAGCCACGGCCAACTAAACAACGCAGTCGCTGAAAGCGTAGCAGCCTTCAACTCACAGAGATGTCGGACTTCGACGAATTCGAAAGACAGCTATCTGAAAACAAACAAGGTAAATGAACCAGTTGCACATAAAAATTTAAAACGGCAGTGGCACGTTTGATTGTAATAGCCGCCATCATTTTAGCTAACCATGGATATGTCTATTTACTGGAACACTGCTAAGTTATTATCCCATTCTCATGAACCATGTGATATGTGATGTAGTGTTACTGCTGCTCGCCAGACAATTCTGTCGGACCGATTATGGCTCAAGTCAAATAACGTTAGACTTCTGTAGTTTCCGAATATCGCGAGTTTGCTTAGCTAGCTAGCTAGCTAGCTACATAAAGGTAACGTTACATGCATTGTTTCTTTAATGCAGGGGCAGTCTATACCATGGTAGTCCTCCTGCCTTTAACGTTACCAGCTGACGGAGGCAGCTAGGATTGATTATTTGTAGCTGTTGCGGCTAGTGAACATTTCCATTGCTATTTACCTATTATTGCCCCTTCAACTTTCTCATAATCAGCCAGCGATGTACCGATAACGCCACCAACCACAGCCACTACCCTTATACCATATTAAGCTCTCCTTATCCCAGATTTACATTTATGTTACACTCAATACACTGCTCCTTGGTAGTAGACACGGTTAACTTAGTCTATGTGCTGGCAAAATTGCACATTGTGACATACATGCACATTAAACAAAACAGATACACTGCATTGATTAGTAGCTATTCAGCACACCACTACTATGGAAGCTGTTAGAAAATTGCTAACATTATACTAACTTTAGTATCACCATATGAACTAAGGTTACGTGGGACAGATTCATACTCAGTGATGTTGCTCATTGCCTGTCTAATTTCCATCTGAAGTCAAGTATTACCAGTCTTTGATATGTATCATGCTAAGGCAATTATTAGTATCTGTTTTCATTGTTCCACTGGCTAGCTATATATTCAATTTTTATGTACCCTTCTGTAAGTTAATAGGCACTCTATTCCTGCAGCTGAAAGGGACAAAGAGAACCGCCACCACCGCCGGTCTTCCTCCCGCAGCCGTAGCAGAGAGAGGAAAAGGAGGAGCAGAGACAGGGATAGACGCAGCAGAGACCGCCGTGGGGACAGTAAGGAGCGCAGACACAGACGCAGGTGAGTTCCTTCTGCATCACTCTGACCCATAAATTCTACTAGGCGTGTCTGCGCTGCGTTCTGGTGGCACAGTGGCCACTGGAGCGATCACGTCCACTCAAGACGATGCTGTGATTTCACAGCGCGTTCCAGAAGCGGCATTCTGCTTTGCTTCGCTTAAATTAGTTAGGTCTATTTTTTACAGAGCCGCAAGGCGTTTCAAAGACTGGGCAGGGTGGAATGGCTAGAGCATTCAGTCAATTTTCTAAATAAACACCCTGTGCAAACTCCCGATCGTTTATATCACATCACTACACTATTTGAACAACTAAAACACAGCCACAAATCTTTGATCCATGTTGTTCATAACCGGACTAAATGGAAGAAACAATTTAACCATGTAGACTACTTACTTTTTATAGTAGAAGCACAAATAACCATGAAAATCAACAAAATCTGCAAGCAAATCGCTCTGCTTCTACTCCCAGTGTTGTATCAGTGTTTCCCATATATAGGTTCTACTTGGGCGCCCCGCCCAGGTAGATCAAATCCGAATTACATTTTTTCCCAATCAGCGATGTATTTTTATAGTGCGCACAGACCAGCGGTCTCCAGCCCTTTCCCCTCGTGAAGTCGTGCTTCGCCTGCATGACACAGCGTCAACATTCACTTTGAGCTCAGAGGCTTCATGTTAGTAGTAGCGGCATGCTGCTTGTGGTGTTGTGGCTTTCCGAATTAACTGTACTGATAAACCGTAGAAACGTCGCAGCCACACCGCTGTGAAAGAGCCCTGAATGTCATTTATCAGAGTCTTGTTGTTCACCCTCTCCGCGGCAGTCTTGGCTCGAGCTTATCTTTATAATGGAGTTAACTGTAGCTAACAGCTAATCGGCGCTAACCGAGCCTTCAGTTCTGCTCCGTGCGCAAATCCATGAACTGTATTTATGGACTCGAGCCTGAATAAAACCCAAGATTTTATTAAGTTGGCTGTAAAAGTTTTAATCTACAATTCAGAGTAGTTTGAATGAAAAATCTTTTCAGATGAGATCTTAATGTGTGCAACACGGGCATGTATAGTACAAAACAGCATGTTTAATATTATTAGAATCCCCAAAACACGGATTAATACATTTTAAAAAACGAACAATGATCCATAACAAACAAAATGAACAAGAATTGACTTTAGATACTTAGTCTAATGTGATTTAATAGGAGTTAGGAGGAGACGGCGTTGAGATTTATAACATGTTACTTTCTCTATGGATCATAGTTGTAAGGTTAAATTCCGCAACTGTCGCCCATAAAAAATGTTGGAGGTTGATCTCGTCTCAGTAACATTGGCAGATAACATTATGGGCAACAGTGCAAATTCACAAAGCTTAAGAGGTGTCTACAGCAGACTGTAAAGTGTAGCTGTTATTTAGACTGACTTAAAATAAGCTAGTTGGTCTTCACTGAAAATTGACTGCACTTTAACTTATGAAATTTTATTATTAATATTTCACTAACAGGGGTGCCTGGTTAGCTCATGTGGTAGAGTGCGCGTCCACATATAGAGGTTTGCTCCTCGACGCAGCGGCTGTTGGTTCGACTCCGACCTGTGGCCCTTTGCTGCATGTCAGTCCCCCTCTCTCTCCCCTTTCATGTCTTCAGCTGCCCTATAAAAATAGAAACCAAAAATGCCCAAAAAATAATTAAATAAACAGATAGACTTTCATGCAGTCTTTTTGGATGGTCTTTATTTTTTGTTCTCTGTCCCTAAGCCCTCTGTCACAGGTGCTTATGACAAACTTTTGAATACACAAAGCAACATCTGCCACAACCTTTTTATATTCATGATAATTTAACACAGAATATCAAAATTAAGTTATAAATGGTTTATGAAGAATTTCAGATCCATCATGAAAATAGCACAGCATGGTATTAATAGAACTCATGTGAGAAGAATTGCTTTGTAATTTTAGATTATTTGCATACTCAGTCTGGTGTCGTATTACATAAGATGTCATTGACACATGCAGCCATGCGGTACGTGTGTGATTGTCTCATGATGAGTCTGACATGCATTGTTTGATAGAATCTGTTAAGGCCCGTAGCTGTGGGAACATATTCATACTGGTGCAAGTTTTCCCATACTGCCAAAATCGATGATAACCACCTACCAATCGACAGTCCTGTCTGTTGTCAGGGAAACCTGCTTGCTTTCGAACACCTAACACCTATACTTAACTTATTTTTGGAGAATATTAGGCATGTTGAGAATGATATCTTTTGAAAAATATACTTTTCAGTAAATCTAATGTTGGTTGGGGTGCCTTTTGTAACTCACCTGGTTGAGCGTGTGCCCCGTGTACTAAGGCTCAGTCCTTACCGCAGTGTCCCGGGGTTCGAGTCCGACTCACGGCCCTTTGCTGCATGTCCTTCCCTCTCTCTTCCCCCCTTTCCTGTCTTCAGCTGTCCTATCGAATAAATGCCCAAACAATCTATATGAAAAAACGCTGGTGTTGGTCAAATGGATTAGGTAATGAGTTTGCATAATTTTTATTTTTAATAGTTTAAAGACATACGTCTCCTTAGTGACTGCCTGAATGCATTCGTTCTTAGGTGGACATTTGTAAAGCTTGTCAACGCTTTACTACTTGTTGGCTGTGAATGTGATCTCTGGCCTGATTGTTGCTCCTTGTCTCTCAGTGCTAATTTAAAACAAGTTACTGGTGTCCACTCGGTGTGAGCACATGTCAAATTTGACCTCTCCCCTTTGCAGCTGCTGTGTATTTTTGAGGATATAATTTCTGCTTTCATTGCATTATTAGTTGTTCGCAAATGGTGTTGTGTTGTATGTCGGCTGTGAGACTCCTTGAATTCACCGGATTGTCATCTGAACTTCAAAGGATTTTGCGCTTTTAGAAATATACCGATTTCCCAAGGCTCGTGAAAGCTTTTTGTATTTGGTGAGGATCATTGAAATGCAGGTTCTAGTACTGTGAAGTGGAAATGTTGGTGAATGTCATGATTAATTTCAGAGAAATGTGAACCCCTTCCAATGTCATTTCAGCTCACCAACCAGCTTCCCCCAGGACAATGCTGGAAGGTAATACAGCAAACTAACACAAAGCCGGTTTGTGCATTATTGCAACAACTGCAATTTAATGACCTGCCTCTGATTCTTTGTACTATTGACTCATTGTGTAAATATCTGCCTGGATGGGGTTTTCTGTCCCTTCTGTCCTCTTCTCCCTTTCCCATCATGTGTACAAAGTTTTGATTGATGCAATCCCCCCAAAAGTTACTAGATGTTGTATATTTGTTGAAGACATGACCCATAATCTGATATAGTAGTTTACTGCTGAGCACATGAGAGATATTTGTTACATGTTTATTGTTCTAATTTGATTTCATCAACAGCCGTTCTCCACACCGTGAGAAGAAGAAGAACAAGGTGAAGAAGTACTGGGATGTCCCTCCACCTGGTTTTGAACACATCACTCCCATGCAGTACAAAGCCATGCAAGGTAACATCCCAATTTTCTTTTCATTTTTTGATTTTAAATAGGCATCCTAGTTTCAGAGTTGAACATGTGTTTTGTTGTTGTTGAATGTTTTCTGTCTTTCGCTTTGCTCTCTAGCTGCAGGCCAGATCCCAGCCACAGCCCTCCTACCCACCATGACTCCAGACGGCCTGGCTGTTACTCCCACCCCTGTACCGGTAGTTGGCAGCCAGATGACCCGGCAGGCCCGCCGGCTCTATGTGGGCAACATCCCCTTTGGTATCACAGAGGTAAGGAACAGGACAGCACTTGGCTTTTGAGTCAAACCTAACAAGCATGTTTCTTAATGGGATTATTTAATCCTTGTGATTTCATCATAATGGTGTTCCTTAACCCCCTCCCTCTCTTCTGTCTAGGAGTCCATGATGGACTTCTTCAATGCCCAGATGCGTTTGGGTGGTCTTACTCAGGCCCCTGGAAACCCTGTCCTTGCAGTACAGATTAACCAGGATAAGAATTTTGCCTTCCTTGAGGTGAAATAGTATCCCAATAAACATGTTATTTGTTCTCTCTGGGAAGCAGTTTAGAATTTAATCACTTCTAATTTTGTTTCTGTGTAGTTCCGTTCAGTAGACGAAACAACACAGGCAATGGCCTTTGATGGCATCATCTTTCAAGGCCAGAGCCTCAAGATTCGTCGTCCCCACGATTACCAGCCCCTGCCCGGCATGAGCGAGAACCCCAGTGTCTATGTGCCTGGTACACAGCCAATTAATGGTTTTTAACCCTAAGTACTTGTGGCATAATTCATGAGTAAACAGTTATACATACGTCACAGGAGCTTGCTCTCTGTGCTTCTCTGGTCATGTTTCTTACTGTTGTCTTCGTGTCTCTTGCAGGTGTGGTGTCCACAGTGGTGCCTGACTCTGCTCACAAGCTCTTCATTGGCGGCTTGCCCAACTACCTGAACGATGACCAGGTCAGTATTTCTGCATAAAACGTCTTTGTCTCCAAACTGGGCTACAGCTAATGTACCACACTTGTAGTGCAGTATGAACTACCCTAACACTAGCAAATGTTTTCTGAGATTAGATTAGCAAAACAAAGTCCACCATATTATACTTTGAGTCACATATTGATCCCTGGTCGGTAAATTTGAAATGCTCCCCTGTGGCTTTGTTGAATCATACCTTGCTTTATAGAATTGTACATACTTGCACGTCAAATATTTTTATTTTCACCATTATTGAAACATGAAAACAAAGTGACAGTTAAAATGTTGAAGGAGAAATAAGGATGATGATATGCTTGCGGTGATATATAGCCCTGTCATTAATGGCAATATTAAACTTTGAGCTGTTTTGTTCGTATGATGGGAACTCCTGGAGTCAGTGGACATTTTTGAACTCTTTCCCCCTCTTTTGTCTTGTGTCTCAGGTGAAGGAGCTCTTGACGTCATTTGGCCCCCTGAAGGCCTTCAACCTGGTGAAGGACAGTGCTACAGGCTTATCTAAAGGATATGCCTTTTGTGAATATGTTGATGTCAACCTTAATGACCAGGTAACCAATGCTACAGAAAATATGCTGTGTCAATTAGGACAATTATTGTTCCCCCTTTTTGATGGTCAGACAATTTCAAACAGACACTGTCCAAATACTGCGTTGTCATTTTAAACTTCTGAAGTTGTATGGGTTTTTGAAAGTATAATTTAAAACTGATGTTGTTACAGGCGATTGCTGGACTGAACGGCATGCAGCTGGGAGACAAGAAGCTCCTGGTGCAGAGAGCCAGTGTGGGATCCAAGAACGCCACTCTGGTGAGTTTCCAAAGGCTGGACAGATGACAGCAGGGTGGTGGGAGGCTGGATGCAGTTTTAGAGTTGCTAAAATGGATAAAGACACATTGCTGATTAGATCTACTGGACAAATGTATCTGCCACACTCAGACACACTGCTAACAACTGCGCACAGGGCATTCCGTCAGAAATCAATCACCTTCTGACCTCACTCTTTTTGATTTGAACACATTTCTTTCCTACAACTTAACCTTAACCGAACAGGGTTTGATTCGAATGACCAACCATTCAAGAGACTAGGGCCCTCAAAGTTAACCCATATTGGATGACCCCACCTAAAGATGCAGATATTTTCTTCAAAAATGGTAGTCCAAGAAAATATTTTGCATACGTATCACCTATTGAATACTATAAAACTGAGTCTGTTCCAGTGTGTTGCGTATTGAATTTTAACCCACAGTTCCTGGCTTTAAAACTTGGAACCACTAGTTTTATAGTCGGCAGCTACAGTGCACAGACTTATCTCTTACCAAAACGTAATTTCTCATTTTTAGTGATTTTAAGTGAGAAAATGTTTTGGCATTTATGTGAACAGCCTCTTTATTATATGAAAATGATAAGCATGGCTTATTTTTCACCTCTGTTTTGGCCTATTAGGTTCACATTGAATGACATTGTAGATGTCTTGCAGCTAGTTATAATACCTAATGTAAAATATGCCATTGACCCTGTTCTAACCTTTCTGTCTGGCCTTGCAGACGAGTATAAATCAGACCCCAGTGACGCTGCAGGTGCCGGGTCTGAACAGCTCAGTGACTCAAATGGGTGGCCTGCCCACTGAGGTTCTGTGTCTGATGAACATGGTGGCCCCAGAGGAGCTGCTGGATGATGAAGAATATGAGGAGATTGTGGAGGACGTCAGGGACGAGTGCAGCAAGTACGGCCAAGTGAAGAGCATCGAGATACCTCGACCTGTGGACGGCCTCGAGGTGCCTGGGACCGGCAAGGTAGGAACAGTTGTTTGAGTTGATCATCCAAAATGTGATTTGTCTGAAGTTAGATGTCATGAAAAATGATGTTATGTAATACCCTCTGTCGTCATTGTAATGGTTATTTTTTCACTCTTTTGTAGATCTTTGTGGAGTTCATGTCCGTTTTTGACTCCCAGAAGGCCATGCAGGGGCTGACAGGAAGGAAGTTTGCCAACAGGGTGGTGGTGACCAAATACTGCGATCCAGACGCGTATCACCGCCGAGACTTCTGGTAGAGGAGGCATGAAGAGAAGAGGGGGTGGGGGGAGGGAGGGAACATGTATTACCCGTTTCTAAATCAGCCCCCTGATTTCGCAAAGCAACATTTCAGGTAGATCCAAGCGTATTAATCATTTGACAAATGGCTTTGGTGGTATCAAATTCATCATTTTGAGATCTACATGAAATGTCCAGAAGTTTAAACAGATATTTGGAATTGGAAAAGGAATTGGGAGGGTTTATATTCAGTCCATAACCAAGGGGGCTAGGTTTGGGTGGTGAGGGTGTAGCTGGGTGGGGGAGTGGGGGAGTCAAAGATTTTTGAGAAATGTGTGTAATAATGGGTCCAGGGCGGGGTCAACAATTTTTATACTTTGTGAGACAGGGATGTTATTTTGGGTGGGAGGGGGGCCATACTTTAAGGTTTGTATTTAAATGGAGGTAGCCTGTTAAGTACATTAGAAAGGAGTTGCAGTAGGGAACTAACTGGACTATTCTGATGGAGAAGAGGGATGGAGAAAACAGGAGTGTTTATTTGTGAGAGGGAGATGTGGGGGAGATGGAGAGGAAGATGAGGGCATTTTTGTTTGACCATCTAATCTAGATATACAGTAGCTGTAACATCCACTTCCGTTTTTCCACCATCATTAGAACGGTGAGAGGAGATTCCTCATTTTTAATTTTTTTTCTGCTTGGTCTCATTTCTTCATGTTCCTTCATTTTCATCAGACTGCTGCCCCCCTCAGGACGATTGTTAGAGAATATGTTGTCTAATTGGACTCTATCTGAATGTCAACTGTAATTGTTTCAATACTGTGTGTAGCTTCACTGATTTAAGCTGGTATATCACCTTGTATTCAGGCCGCAGAATAACATGAGCTCCAGAAAAGAGTTTTCAATTATGCCAGTTTAAGTTTCTTTTTTTTTCTATTTTCTGTAACTTTTTTCACGTCCATCGTTTGTGCACAGCTTTTAACAGGTGAGGTTGTTTCGTCTTAGCAGTTCAGTCCCTATTTAATTCAAGGGGAAGTAAAAGAAAAGGTGGGCAGAGGCAAACAGATTGGTGTTTAATAGGGGATTTATCTCTTCCTTACCAAAAAGCCTTAATGTTATTACATGTCAATTCGCTATGGAATTAAATTTGGCTTGCCCCTCTATTAATGATGTCTGTATGTTAATAGATGTCACTATCTTGTCCTTCAGCCTTGCATCACTAGTTTAAATTTTTCCTTGTTTCCCATCAGATTTGGGTTGTAATGTGTTGGACCCGGTTGTTTTTTGTGCAACGTCTCACCTCTTTGACAAGACCAAATAAACACGTGACTAATACCCACGACTCATGTTGTACCACAGAGTGAAACTAACACCGCACAACTTCTTTCTGTTCTGTCAACTTCAAGCCTGATTTGTTCAAAATGACAAACTAGGTACACTGATAGGCGATGACTTGTCCACACTAAAGACTTCAAACTAATACTGCAATGGCTTGTTTTTAGTTGGGCTCTCTAGAGATTAATAAATTAAAGCCTGCAGACAAACTTGCTATCATACACCAACTAAATTTCAAAAATCGATCATTTCACATATTAGTGTTTAGCTTTCATGATTTAATTATGTTACTGTTGGTGGATTTTCACTAAAATGTAGTTGTTTGGATGTTAAAAACAGTCTGTATGTACTTGGATAAAGTCTGCTTTTCTCTCATCTCCCTCATCTTCTGCCCTTGATTCTCTGAGGACCACATGTTCACACTGTACGGGCTTGAGGCTGCTTTCTGTTTCTGATTAAGACGGCGCTGAAAAGCGTTTGTGTCAGTGATAACATTTATGAGATGTTACTCCTTACTTTCTGAAATCTGCTTTCTGAGTGTCAGTCATTTAAAAAAGAAAATGTCTGGAAAAAATACGTGATTTCTTAAATGATTTAAAAAGCTAAAAACATCTAGTTTATAAAAAGCAGTCTTTCATTTGTCCAATTTGTTTTCAAATGTTGATTAAAAACTGAATTTACATGATGTCTTTCTTCTTTGTTTCCTCTCTTATGCGTGCCCACCAACCGGTCGCAGCACACTTTGACTCAACCAGCGAGTGATGACATTCACAGTTAATTATGTAGATGGAGCAGACTGCACCCATGTCCAGGCTGTTCATTCAGTTGATGGCATAATTTATCAAGCCCTGTAGTGAATGTAGTGTCCGAACTATGGAGCAATTTTGCAGTCAATTGTTTTTTCATTGTAATATGTTATCTAAATATTACTTCTACTGCAAAATAATATGGGTGAGTACATTTTCCACAACTCTTAATAAAATGCATTTTTAGCATTGCAACCCTCCTAAGTATGTACCATATATAACTGTACACACACATACATATTTAAATTTTTAATTAGATATAGGGGTCCTAATTTATGAACTCATTTTCTCATTGAAAGTCCTTCAAAACATTTAAAAGAGACAATCTCTCTTGCATATATATTTAAGTGTGTATTTGTTTATCTCTATTAGTTTTAGCCAATCATAAGCTCTTGGATTTTTTCTTCTTACTGCACATTCATTTCTATTATATTGAGAATTGTTTTGGAATAGTATATTGCTCTTGAGTTGGAGCTGCTTGCTGTGTAACCCACTCATAAATCAAGTGCTTTCATCTGGTCTTTCCCTTTATATTTAAGTCAGTCCACATGAGTACACAGTCGTGGTCAGCAGCAATAAATGCTATGTCCACCTGGGACTGTAACTGTAAAGCAGCTACAGGATAGGAACAAATCTCTGACATGAAATAATGTCCTGTGTCAGCTCTATACTGCCCATCTGCATCGCTGCACCCCACTGCACAAAACCCAGCAGCAGGGCCACTGATGCAACACTCACTCTACCCTGTTGTTCCCGGAGGGCACAGATAAAACAGCAGCTCTCCCAGGGCTGCTGAAGCCATATCCACCAGAGGAAATGTGTAAAACTGACCCTGCCTCTCTCTCATAGATAAGGACATTCAAGCTGCCTAACATGATGAGACCTATTAAATGTTATTAGCAGCCCTCCCCAGGCCTGATGCTGCAGTCAAAATTGCAAATACATTATCTCCCTCTAGTGGTGAATGTAACACTCTAGTGATGGTCATTGTCATTCTAGGCAGTGCCTCCCCATTGATCCTCATTCAGAAAGATAGAACACTGCAGCAGTGGGAGAGTGCAACACTGGAGTAGGATGGATGCAGTAGTCTGTGTACATATGGCAGTTTGCATTCAGCGTATGGGAGTTAAAAGAATTTGAGCATCCCACGGAAAAGGACCTTGACGCACAGTCTGGTTGAATGCCATTTTTTAATGTCACAGTACGAAAAGCACGTGTAGATAATAGAATTAACAATGGCTGAATTCCATTTAGCTACTTTAGTTTCAGTGTCCTGGTATAGTGAAAGCTGGCTCTCATTGTCTCACTTACTGGGACACTGAGCCATTGTTAATGTTATAAGTACTTTTGTTATTGTCAACAAATCCCATGAAGATCAAAGGTAACAGTGTGTTGGTGACCCATCTCTCTGGTGACCCAAGTACTTTCTGACTTCCCCAGTCTGTTTGTGGCTCCCTGCCCCAAGCCCGTTTGTTTCTACTGAAGAGGTAAATCTTTAAATACAGGTCACAAATATATGCTTTCAAAAAATAAAAAAGGTAAATCGTTTACTTAAACAGCTGGGCACTGTAGTTTTTAGCAAACATTAATTACAATTGAGTAAATAGCGTGTTTGTTGGGGACTATTTTCAGCTGCGGATTTGGTGCACTAGCTTGTATTTACATCATAAGAATGTGCATGTGGGATTGACTAAAAATAAACTGCAGGCCCCATGTTAAGTGTGGCTTACTGAATTTCACAGAACACTACAGAACAGGTCAATTAATTGTTTTAGTCTTTTCATGTGATTTGTTGACAATAAAAAAATACATATCTTGTATTGTATTTTTCTAAATGATTTATGCTTTAATCGGGCCAATATTCTCAGTCAACATTACGTTGCAGCGCCAAAGTAAGAAATGATTGCAGCTGTAATGTGCACATGTATGGTCAATGTGCACATGGCTGCATACACGAACACAAGTGTGCAGTTCAGTGTGTTCAAGTATAAACCAGTACTGCTGACAGGGCCACTTGAGTAATGTGGAGACAAGATTATTCACATCAGCATACTGTAGATTATTGATGGCCTCAGACCGCCCATGGACACTTTCTATCAATCTCATATGATGGAGGAGCAGAGATAGGCTGCGTAATTAGAAGCAAAGTAATTTTAAAGAATAGACACACATATGTGCATTAAAACAGATAGCTGTACTTCAGATGAATCAATTTATCATGGCTGCCATGTGCCCAAACTGTTTCTGTCTCTCTGGGAAAGTCCATCTGCAAAGTGCACTGTGGCTTCAACAACAATCTCTCCTAAAAAGGAACAGGAGCATGACTGTTTTGAAAATTGTAGGTGTTTATTTTCCTGCCACTGCCTACAGCCTGATTTGTCCCTTTTCTCTCCTGTCCTGACTCTCTGTTCCCGACTCAGTCTCAGTTTGCATCACCACCCCCTGCCCCTCTCTCCCCTTCCCCCCTTCCTGCCCTCCCTGAGTGTGGCTGGCCGCTGGGGTTGGCCTCCCTCTCGCTGTGCCACGTATGTAACCTAAACTGTGAAGGAGCCAAGCAGGGCTGGGCCACGAGTAAAGCTTTCCACAAGAACAGGCTGAGTCTCTGAAATCTCTCTGGACCTTGTTCAGTGAGGAATGAAATGGGGCTGCACATTCTCATTTTCTTCTCTAAACCATTTCATTTACAGCTAGTGTAGTCCATATCTGCATCTACCCCAGACATTAGTGTTTCTTTACCTTTTTATCACTCTTTCACTTCCTTTTCACATCTTTCTGTCCCTTTTTGCACTTATTCTTCCCTTCTCCTATGTGTCCCTCTCTGCTGCTCTTTCCATCTCTCCATTTCACTTTCACTCTGTCTCTGTCACATGTGCACTACAGTTGCACGTACCTCACAGTATATTGTGTTGCTGTAAAACTCTATCCTAGCCCCTCTCATACAAACACAGGCTCCACTTTTACCCTCACTTAATGTCATTAACAGGTGGCTGGTTAAAATAGACACACACACACACACACACACACACACACACACACACACACACACACACACACACACACACACAAGGCTGTTACAGACATGTTTTTTAATCATGCTGGCATGGCTGTCGTCATGTGAGCAGACCACCCTGTTGCACCTCTGCTCATTGATTTAAGATTCAAACGTGTGGAGTGTGAACAGGGTGCTGTTGAGATTGCAGGTGCAGTCTAAGCGGGGCAAACAGCCATGTATACACACACATTTAATCATCAACAGTGTTATAACCAACCAGGCTGCAGCCCCCTCCCCTGTTACACTCACTTTCCATAACCCTTAATGTACCTCCCCCTCTCTCTCTCTAACTAACTCCCCCATCACCACTTTCCCCCTCTATTAAGTTTCAAGCGTCTCTTCCTCCTGAACTGAACAGCACACGCCAAACAGGTCAGACTTATTCTTCTTTTCACTCAAGTGCATTAGATAGTTGTTGCTTTCTTACGCCCACATTTCACACAGGTGGCTGTGGCTGTCTTTGGTGAAACAATAGTTTCTCATTTTCCTCATGTAAAATGCACCCGTGTGTACAAGCTCAGCTGCTACAGACCTTAGAAGTCAGTGCATCATAGCTGTTGTTGCATCATCAACCTCAAAAACATGCATACTCTGCTTAGGATAATGTTTTAGTACAAAGTGAGCATTTGTCTGTGATATCCCTCCCTGTGTGGAATAGCCTGGTATGCTCTGACCCCTCCGATCATTCTGTGGTTAATATGGATGTAATGTGATCAAGGTTTGTTACTCTATGACTCAAGTTGGCTGTCAGCAGCTGCAGTCTTGATTTTCCTAATTACAGTTAATGCTGGAGGAGTATTCAAATGCATGGCTGCTATTCCAAACATTTGGATCATTAGAGACATTTGTTTTTTTAAGATAATCTCTTAATATTAGAAGATTTTTGCTCATGGGGAAATGTTGGGTCTCTATAAATTATAGAGTGGGGTCTAGACCTGCTCTAAATGAAAGGTGTCCTCAGATAACTTCTGTTATGATTTGACACTATAAATAAAATGTAATACAATTGAATTGAATTATATCACTTTGCAGTGCATGCTGTAAATTAGGATCGGCGATACATTGATATTATCTTTCATCGACTTTTGACAGAATAATATCATGATGATATAATCTTATGTTATTGTTCTACATATTTCTGTTGTCCAAATAAATGTCTTCAAGCAAGTTGTGATTAAAATCTAACTCAAGTAGTCATCCAAACAATCACACCACAAAGTCGATTTTGTCGCTGTTCTGGAGCGTTCAATCGTAGCACGTGATCTTCCCAGAAAAAGGAGTTTACTCTTTCAGATAGAGTTGGCTTTTTCAAGCTCAACTGACGTCATTAGTTTTTGTTTTACACATCTGAAAGTTTGGTGACATGTAATGAAACAGTTTATTGCTTTGAACATTAGTTTGATCATTTTATATGTGATTTTGCACACTTTTGTTTTATCATAATTTATAAGCTATACCAGTAATGATCCATACAAATATTGTGATAATGACTTTAAGGCTGCATCTAATGATGCTGTTCATTATCGATTAATCTGCAGCTAATTTTCTCAAATTTCCTTTCATTCTTTTGATTGATTAATTACTTATATGAAGTATCCAAATTGTTGCCGAATAATGTTCTGTCCGATTAACCAACTAATCATTTAAGCTTTAAATGATCATTTCAACCATAACCATATGCTGACCATAATTATTTTCTAGTTGTTTATACGTACATGTTACTAATGGCTATTTTGACAATAATATTTAGAAAGTACTGGAAAACTAATTTTAAATGTGCATACTGCATAATGCTCTTTATATTAATGTACCTCTAAAAAGTGTACACAAAGGACTTGCACTAAGTAGGTTCATGTGGTGCTTTGCCTATATAAAACCTTTGATGCTGTCAGCGCAAATCTATGAATTAAGTGATCCACCAACTGTGTGTGGCAGAATTAATTACTGCAGCCCCCTCTTGTCTGTCAGAGGGTCAGCCATGAATTATCACCTCTCATGCACCCTGCGCAGTGCACCGACACCGTTGTGCCCTGTCACTCATGTTGTTTAAACTGCTCCAAAGGCCCCTCGCTCACAGTTTGGAAACAACTCTATAAGCCTGGACCCACTTACAGTGCATATGCCTCACACACACACACACACACACACACACACACACACACACACACACACACACACACACACACACACACACACACACACACACACACACACACACACACAACTGCACACTTTAAAAATGTCATGGTGGCAGTTTCCCAGTGTTTGCTGGTACACATAATGCAGGATGGGGGGTATTTGTGGCAACCCATTATCCTGCTCGGGAAGAGCTCTGTTGTCAAGTCCACTGAGAAAATAAAAAAAATGGGTGGTCCAGTCTGGTGCTGTGGTGTTATCTCTCACCTTGAACCCACACCATCCAACTCCACAGGCTCATTCAGCCCAATTGTTTCTTCATCTGAAGCAAAATTTGCCTTTCAGAGAAACACCATATGGCTTATCTATTGTTGGCTGAGAGCATGTCATATGGCTTTTAGGGAGGGAATACTGTAGATGCTGATAAAGCTCTTGGAAATTAAATATTACGCTGGTGATGAAAGGATTTTGCTCTTGTGAAGCATATGCTGGCTGCTCTTTCATCTATCCGTTTCATCTCTCTATTTCAGGGGACTGGACGTAAAACAGACACTGGCTCTCCTGGTCCTTGCCTCCATCTCCTCCCATTTTATAATTTCCCTGACTTCATCCGCCACCCACTTCACTGTAGCTTTACTCATATCTCTTTCAGTCTAATTTCATTGTCTTGCCTACTTATTTTCACTTGATCCTTTGTTCACGCTGACTGCTTTTGCTCAATTTACCCATCCATCACATGATAGTTGATAGCTTTTTTTAAAGACACTGTTTTTAAACCTGCACCTTATTCACACTTAACCTCTGCCCATTTCCTCCTTCCATCTTGTCATCTATTATTTCCTCCACTAATATTTAGCCCAAGTGGCCTGTTCTTTCCTGTGGTCTTCCTCGGGCCTGGCCAGTTGAGATCAGTATGTGGTCCAACTTCTTCGTACAGCAGGATGAGGACGGTCGCATCGGGGTGGCAGGGGCTGGACAAGGTGGGGGCTTAGGTGGAATTAAATCTGGAAGGGGACAGAGGAGGACCCACAAGATGAGTGACAGCGAGGAGGGAAAGATCAAGCTGGCCTTCTTCGTGGCTATCATTGGCGTGACCCTGACGGTGTTGGGCATGGGGACAGAGTTTTGGGTGGAGCTGGCCCAATCAAAGAATTTCAGCGGCAACCAGACCTGCCAGATGGCCCATTATGGCCTGTGGAAGGGCTGCATTCGTACCCTATGGGTGGCTGACATAGACCCAGAGAGGACGAGCTGTGGCCCTGTTGAACTACCTGGAGGTGAGACCTCTAGCTGGAGTGTGTTTGTGTTCATTTGTCTGTCAGTGCTGTCTAGGAGGTGAGCAGGTGAGGTTTCTGTAGGGCATGTGTCTGTTTTGTTTCTCCGACTGTCTGCTCATGTCTGCCTCTCTGCAAACTGAATTGCCTGGCCATGCAAGTCTACCTTGAGGCTGCTTCCACATTACATGAGCCTCAGTATGAAAGTGAATTAATAAAAAAAAGGGTTAAAAGATGTTTCTGAGAGGATGTTGACATCATTGAGGAAGAAACGTGTACACTTAATCTCCACAATTTTCTTTTGCCATCACCACTGATGGCACGGAAAACAGAAGGAGCAGGCATAACTAATGCGATGTATGCCCTCTGGGAATTTGCTTACATCTGTAGGTCTTTTATCTGAACCCATAAGGGACTGAGGAAAGCTATGCCAACACTTCATTTTAATAAAATAATCGATCCCACTAACAATCTCCCCATTTCTGAGCAACATATTAATGATTTTTTGATAAACGTTTTCTTCCAGTATATATATATATATATATATATATATATATATATATATATATATATATATATATATACATACATGTACATCCACTGTAACCTTGTAAAGGGATAGAGAGAGGATAGTTGTGTATGTGAAGCTGCCTGCATACATATGTATCTAGGTCATCCTACAGATAATGTGCAAATTGAATCATTAAAGAAATACGATGCTCAGTTACAGAGCATGAGCAGGACCACAGTATGCGTTTTAACAACATAAAGCAGCATGCATGTACATGTAGCATTATACAATATCATCTTTGTGATTCACAAAATTGTCAGTGTAATGAAGCATCGATTTCAAGTTTTTCCCTTGACTGGGTACCTAATCATTTCCTGTTGTACACAGTACAGACGATGATAGGGGGCAGCGCCGCAGACCACAGGTTTATTGTGTTGACGAACAACCATGTTTAGAGTTGTGACAGCTCCTTTCTAAAAGCACTTCATTCAACTTGACCATGGTTGGGTTCTCCAGAGTGCGTTGATTCTCTCCACAATGACCTACTTATGTCTGAAAAGCGAGTGTGGAGACAGAGAGACAGGTATTGGGAGAAGTGAGATAGAGTTTGGCAAAGAAGGCTTTTGAAGGTGCTGCTCTTGGAATCACTGCCTATCTCAGGGAAACTGCTGAGACACAGTAGAGCTACCAAAAAGAAATCTCCTCATCCAGCATAGATACACGTGGATCACATATATACATAAATACTATTCACATGCATCACCTTGAATGATGTGACACAACATTGTTTTTCTATCCAGTTCTCAAGGGCTAATTCATCTTACCTTGTCAAAATGTCCTGCATCTCTGGCTGCTTCTAGCAGCAGATCTATATCTGTGCCTCCGAGATGGTCTGTTGGTGTGTGTGAGAGCAGCCAGTATGTTTCTGACAATCTTTCTCACACTTCCTAACACTGTTGGCCCACGCTGCCTGTCGCAGATGGCCGTGGGCTTGTCATGTTTGGAGAAAAACAACTGTTTTTGCCATCTCTGCTTCTCTGTTTCACATCGCTGTTTACATGCCTTTGGCTCCTGTCCTGAGCAAAGTGCGGCCCTGCTGATGCCATGCCTGTCATCTCAAGACCAGCTATCCATCTTCGCTGCCTGCTGGAGAGGGACATGACAGCTCAATAGTTATAGCCTCAGCAGGGGCAGCGAGAGCAAAACCAGTTGACTGTCATAGCATAATGTGTTAAAAAAAAATCAGCTTATAAATGGCGTGTCTGCTTTAATAGAAATGTTTGCAAATGTGCTCAGGCACAAACAGCATTTGTGTGTGAAAGAAATGTGTTAGAGAGAGAGAGAGAGCGGGACAGTGTGTGTGTGTGTGTGTGTGTGTGTGTGTGTGTGTGTGTGTGTGTGTGTGTGTGTGTGTGTGTGCGCGCATGTGGTCATCTTGGACCACATAATGTTCAATGAGTGAAAGTCATCACTATGTGCTTGTGAAGCCAAGTGGAATCTGACTACTTCACAGTTTTTGTCTAAATATAGAGAGGGAGGAACGAGGAAGAGGGACAAACAGGGACTGAGGGAGAGTCTAATGCAGTATTAACCAACCCCTCTGTGTTTCCTCCCCCTCTTGACATCTCCTGCTTCCTTCACCTCCTTTTCCATCTGTGGCTCCCCTCTCTTTTCCCCTTCACTCGCCACCCCTTCCATCTGCCCCCAACTCACTCCTCCTTTCCCACACTATCTCATCCTCTGAGCCTCTATCCATATTTCCTGCATCCCCCTTCATCATTTGCTCACCCCACATATCCCCTTCCCCTCACTCATTCTTTTTCTTCTGCAGCCACGCCTCTCCATTTCTATCTTCCATCTGCACCTTTTTTCTGTCTACCTCTCTTTCTCCCCTCTGCCATCCACCCTCAGTGTTTTACTGTCTCTCACCCTCTTTGGCAGCACCATATGTGCAGTGCGGGGCAGTGTGTGTGTATGTGTGTGTAGCGGTGTGTGTCTCTGGGTATTCCAGCTAATGCTCGACAGTTGAATAGAAATAGGAATGATGCCTGGAAGGACAGAGTGCATGGATGCATAGGAGGCACATAACAGAAGACCAGCAGCTATCCATAGGAGTGTGTGTTTGTGTGCATGAGTGTGTGTGTGTGTGTGTGTGTGTGTGTGTGTGTGTGTGTGTGTGTGTGTGTGTGTGTGTGTGTGTGTGTGTGTGTACGTGTGTCTGATCTCTTTGTCTTTTTATCTACCAACAGAAACCAACTGCACCTACTTCAAATTCTTCACCTCTGGGGAGAATGCAGTCATATTCAAGAAGACAACTAACAAGAGTGAGACATACTTCCTCCCTGCAATTTCTGTTACACATGCAGATGCACACTAACGGTTACATTGCAGCTACTATCAATAAAGACGTTCACTGCAGTGCTCAGAGAACCATGCTGGTGGTTTTTGCATGTTTCAGCCCATTAACTTTTGCTGCCACCCATTTTCCAAAGCAAACCATAAGCTATCAGGCTGATTAATGTGTTTACCTTACTGTCTGGGCAGCCGCTGGTTTCAGTGCAGTTTGGAGATCAGCTGGCTGAGACTTGATATTTACATCACAGGGAGCATAAAGTCAACTTTAGCTTTAGCTTAGCAGGTCAAAGGTTTTGAGCAGGGACTGTTTGGATGCATTCAAGGAAGCTCAGACATTTATCATATAAGAGCTGTGAGAACAAATTAAATTACAGAAGGTGTGCTGTTTATGTATTAAACCCAGAAGATTTGCAGTAAGCAAACATTGACGTAATGCAAAATGAATGCCATTCCCTTCTGTTCTTTGTATTTAACATGCTAAACTAAGATGGTGTACATCGTAAATATTATACCTGCTAAACTTTAGCATGTTACCTTGGTCATTGTGAGCATGTTAGCATGTGTGTGTGTGTGTGTGTGTGTGTGTTTGCCTAAATAGCCTTGCAGATCCTCTGACATGACCTCACTCTTCAGTCTTGTTCCCCTGAAAGTGGGCCAGCGGCCAGGTACCAACAAGAAAGCCTCTTCAAAATCCAGAACTCTGTGGTGCCAACTGCATTAACAAAATGTGTTCATTGTGATGATTGATTCACGTCAAGCAAGTTTTAAGTCTCCACAGGTTCATTTAAAAATGTTATGAGCACACACTTGCACCTATGGCTGTCATGGATGATGAGAAACATACATCAATCAATCTAAAAACGTTTTTTTGTGTTGCTTTCACTGTTATCTATCTCACCATCTTTTTTGGCTTCTTATCCCTCCCAATTATCCTATTCCTAAAGCTTGTATCTGCTGTGTTTTCATTAATAAATTAATTGTGTCAAACAAGTGTCCAAAAAAAACACAAAACTGGCACTGGCTGTTGTGAAATGTTGATCAGCTTTTTGGGTTGCACCTGTTCAGGTTAGCAATGCCAATAAAATCGGAGCCAGTATGGGAAGTGGCACAATTCACACCACGTTTGTATTTTCATAATCAAGTATAATCAACTATAACCCAGTTGAATTAAACCTAATATCCAATTTCACAATGTGTCTGCCATCTTTCCTGAATATTTCTTGCTGAATAAAATTACAAATTTCAACTCTTGTATTTACAAATTCTCGCATTGACTTTTATACACTCTTTTCTTTTGTATTTCTTTCTGCTCTCCTTCACAGAGCTGAATCTAGCTGCAGCTATCTTGGCCCTTTTCAGTCTGACCATGATGGTAATGGGCTCCATCTGTATCGGCATGTCTCTCAGCAAAGGAGTGCCCTTCTTTCTCAAGCCAGCCTCCTTCTGTTTCATCCTATCAGGTGGAACCTCACTACGCTATGTTACCTATTTACATTTAAGTTTGGCAATATCCCTAACTGACTATTATTTGGCATTTTTATGATCAGTTGTTTGTTGACATTACCAAGTCTGATGTGATTTTATTTTAACGTCTCTTATGCTACCAATTCCTCTTTGTGTACAGGTGTACTGGTCCTTCTCTCTATCCTGATATTCCACCAGTCCGTGCTGGCCTTATTGTCCAGTGACCACTCCATACCTTTACACCATGAGCTGTCCTGGTCTGTGGCCTGCATTGGCTCAGCGGGTGCCATTCTTATTTTCGGAGGTTTCCTCTTCATTATCCTCTCCCTTCCTTTCAGCCCCTGGCAGAAATGCTTGCCACACAAGAATAGCGCCACCTAGCACTTGAATGATAATAAAATATGCACATAGTATCCTTGATGTCTTGTTTGAGAGCAAGTGGAAACGTCCATTTCCTGATTGGCTGTGACTTTGCTTGCTCTTGGCATTCAATTTGTCAGGGAAGTCACACAAGGTCTTAATCAAATGTATGAAGAGAAGTCAGCATTAGTGAGGCTTCCAGAATTAGTAAAAATTAGTTTTAGTTTTTTTTTTTGGGTAGAAAATAGATGAAAGGACAGGGCTACTGCTGTTAAATTTGTAGCTGTTGTGCTTACTTAAAGCTGGGGTACTTAGTTTTTTAGGCAGTTTTTTTGGCGTCATTAGGCAAAAACAATTTATTTCTAACTTTCAGTATATGGTAGACTAATTCAAGTGGTTTCTCCTCTTGGCTCTGTTTTCAGGCTTTAGAAAATCTAGCCTGTGCAGAAGACTTTGGCCAATCACAGGACATGTCAGAGAGAGAGGGCGTTCCTATTGGCTGTTCTACAAATACAGATGCATGTGCACGTCCCTTCAGATAGTGAAAGCATGATTCAATGATGGAAAGTTCTGCATAAAAGTTAATATTCCAGCATTAGCAACAACTACCTACACTACAAAACCCTAAAAAAAAGACATACTTGAAGAAATAAAGTCTAAAAGAGAGTCTGACAATAAACACAATAAAACACGTGTCAGTATCAGTGAAGCGTTTCAGAGATAGAGATAACCTTTTCCAAAAAGTTTAGCCTTCTTCTTACCGTAGCCAAAGACTCACAGCTGTGGCTAATTCATGTTTATGTAGTTAGCTTGAGCCTCCAATCACAGTATGTCATCTCAACAAGCTCTACAAGGCCCACAAGTTTTCAAAGAAAACCGGACAGCAATATAATGGCATTAGGATCACAATCACGATCGGAATGATTGAAATGAATAGCAACTACTTGTACAGGTGACTGTATGAAGCATATGCATATACTGGTGCTCATCTGGTGGGAGGGGCTTAGGACCAAGAGCTGCAGGAGGAAGGCGGTATTTTCAAACTGGTGTTTTGTGTGTCACAAATAGGCTTGTTAGCCTGCCCATAGTTGTATATCCACACATAAATCCAGTATTTTTGCTAGCATAAGGAGTGTAAATAAAAACTTAAAAAAAATACTTAGACACTTCTTATTTTAAAACTTTTTGTGGTCTGTTTAATATGGAAGCCCATTTCTGCCAAGAATCTTTTTTTTCTTTTGATCTGACGCTCCTATGGGCGGGAAAGCATAATTTATCTTTTTTTTTTAAACTAAATCACTGCTTTTATGAGGCAACAATGCTATGGTTTAGTTAGGTTTAGGCACAAAAACAACTTAGTTAGAATGTATCAGAATGTATTACCATCAACGTAGCAACAAATTCTGTTTGTGATAATGCTAACAATCAGTATAGAGGCGGTCCTGATTACTTTCAGAGAAGTTACTTGCGTATATGCTACATGTTGATTTATGAACAGTCAATGAGTATCCTTAATTTTCTAGTAATAAGTCCTATGAAGCTTTTTAACACTTAACACTTGATTAGCGAAAGGCTTCATGTCATTATTTATTATTATTTATGTGTGTTTTACAACTATTGGATGAATGCTGCTTCACTATGAGTGTATGTTGAATGAAATCAACTGTGAGAAGTGATTAAAATACTATTTTATATATCGGAGAATTATATGGACTCACTTTATAAGCTCAACTTTGCACATAAACTGAATGAATGGGTTTATATTGTATGAATGGTTTATAGTGTTGTCTCTAGTCACTGTATTGCAATATGTATGCAGTATATACGCTTTATTTCTATCATAGGATGCTCACCTTGTCTCTCTACCAGAATAGGATATTTTACAAAATATATGGTAATTTGTGCACATATATATGTACAGTATGTGGTGCCAGTTTTGCTCATTATTAAAGGTATTTGACATAAAATAATTGCCTCCATTTCGTTTGCTGACATGACACCCTGTCTGCTTTCAAATTTGACATTCACTCATTTTCACCCCTTCACAATGTGACTCCTAACCTCTCTGCCAACATCCCCCTCCCCCAAATCTTCTCTATAATTAGGCCAGAGCTCACCGCAATGCATTTCACTGCAGAGGTTGGGAAACCTTATCCATGAATTTAAACTATGTCCCCCCCAGCCTATCCTCACACCCCTGTGCCCTCTCCTCTCCTTCTCCACCCCTGAACTCAGTCAATTTCTCTGCTGTCTCCAGGCGAGCCTGCCAGTTACCTCCACCAACCCCTCTACCACACACACACACACACACACACACACACACACACACACACACACACACACACACACACACACACACACACACACACACACACACACACAGACAACGGGCTGATTGGATCAGAGATGTCCCAATAACTATTCTAACAACCGAAATGCTAGGGACTGAGTGGCATTCAGACACCTGCACACACACTCACACATGCTTTTAACTATCAGTGGGCAGAAACAGATGCACATGACACACTATCCTAGTTGTATATATAGCTGTTAGTTATACTACGCTAATAGTTCTACTGACACTGTGTGACAAGTGGTGCACAACCACTAGCCCCATTTTTGTAAATGGAAATGTGCTTCCTGGACTTCTTGATTGAGAAGGGAAAACGTCAACTGATATAGTGCCAAAATATGAATGTCCATACATCTTTAACTGTATCTGATAAGGAATGGTGCCTGTGTAGTAGATTATGTGAGTTTGCTTTGGTAGCCTCCCATCCTCCCTCTTTAAATCTCCTCCTTCTTTGAATCTAGCTATTATCATATAGAATATAAAACTACACTGCGGGTATAATGGCAGGGAAAGACACTCCAGATAACTAATCCTCAGGGTCCAGGAGCACAGCTGGGAATCTCAGGCCCCTTGTCAAGGAAGTGAGACTGCTTCCCTCTGCCCTAATGCATCTTAAGTATCATCTCTTGTCTCTGCAGGGACAGCTTGATCCTCACTGCAAGTATTCCCACTTTCCTCCCTACCAGTGATCAACCCTCTGAGTTTAAGCAAAACCTGCCCAGTGGGCCTGAAGGGGTCAAAGCAGACCTTCACAGTACTTTATAATTGTTTATTCAAAAACATGCATGAGATACCAGATGGGTCCATCAGAACAAAAATGATGTGCTCAAATAGGGTGGTCATAGAAAAGTACACTGAATAAAATATTGGTTGCTTTCCTCATTATTCTATTTGACAAATACCACCCATCTGGCGCTACCCATATATTTGCAAATATTATGAGCCCTAGGTCTGACAGTGAAGGTTGAAGTCTTTTTAGGATCACAGCACACCAAAGATTAGCGGAGAGACCTTGAGCTTGAGTAACTAATAAGAGCTGTGTTTGCTTCCTAACGAAGAACAGTGTTATAGCCCAGTGATGGAAAGTAACCAAAGTACTTTTCAGTTGAAGATTTTACATACAAAACAAATGAGCAGTTGGTAACAGCATTTTTATAAAGTAACCAACAGTCTATAGCGCAGTTAAAATTGTCACACTGTACAACATAAACATTTTGGTTAGTTGCTGCATCAATAATAATGATGCAATCATTTAATAATATAACACTGACAGGGGCCAATCTTAATATTGAATACTTACTTTTGATATTTTAAGTATATTTTGTTGCTAATACTTTTGTACTTTTACTTTAAGATCCCTCCAGACATGTTTTAAGATAAATACAAATATTCTGCTTTAAATAAAAATTATTGCTTGTACGTACATGTCTTAAACTCATGTTTAGGTCGAGCACAGAGAAACTTTCAGCAGATGTAAAAACAGACTTCTAGTATCACACTCTGCACATACATCATTCTCTACAGTGAAGATCAAACATTCAAGTGAAGTAACAATGAATAAAACCATTTTTTTGAGTGGAAGGGGATTTTGGTTGCATTTTTATTGCAGGACTTTCACTAATAGGGAAGTATTTTTAAAGTGTGATATTGCTACTTTTACTTGAACCTGCATTAAGAGGTTTTTTGGCCACTTGATAATGGCGAACTTGTTAGCAAAGAGTTAGTTATGCTGTTACAAAGCAACATTATCATTTATTTGGAGTTGTGAAGATTCACTCTTCTTTTAGCTGTCTCTCGCTTTTGGTCTCTCCCAACTTCTGAGGTGTATATCTGGCTCTTTAGTTTTTAAATGCTCCACTATGTTCACCAGCTAGCTGCTAACTGTGTCTGTCTGCTGTTTGGTGCTGGGCAGCTAATTGTACAGTAGATTATTAGAGTTTTTTTTGCTGAAAACAGCTTCCTGCTGCGGATGGAAACAACGCTATGAGAACTGTGAGAGTGAACCAGAACAGTAACTTAGTGAACCGGATAGCTAAACAATAACAATGAGCTGAAACTCGCTGTAAAGCTTCGTAAATCAGAGCAGAGCTGCAGATTCCGGGGATCTCTGGAGCTTCTTCACTACGAGCAACTCCTTTCACATTTTCATTTGATACACCACTCTGCTTTCTTAGCAAAAAAGAAACAAAAGACAGTAGTCTGTAAATATGTCTGTTATTGTTTTTTTTTATAAACTTCGTGCAATACAGTGTTTAAGTTTATCACACATTTAGATAAACCATAATCATTTGTCTAGATATATCTATTCTCAACTACATACTATTCATATTGCCCACATAAATGCTATCTGTGTGCAGTTTTTATCACATTATTCTTTTTCTGAAATGAAATCAAAGAAATGAAAACGCATAGAATCTGGAAGCGTCTGGTTGTTTTGTTTTGCTTCTTCATTATATCATGTAGCGGTGTGTCCATGGTTTCAACCCGGATCTGCAGTCACTCGGGACAGTTCAGAAGAGAGAGGTGGGGTGGGGGTTGTTTACATGTGTTTACATTCTCATCAACATAAACAGATCAGGTCAGAGTGCAGACTCAGGAGTCAGCGGTCATGAGGGAAGCACAGTGAAAAGAATCTTTGGGGAGGTTAGGGGTCGTCTCTGTGGTAAATCTGGCAGGGGGAGCAGGTATGGCGGAGCAGGTATGGCGGCGCAGGGTTGGCGGATGAAACCATCCAACAAGAGTCCAGGAAGGGCACCGGGAACAAAACAGCCCAAAATGCATACCCAGTTTGAACAGTGGTCCCGAAAAACAAATCTATAGACTTTACAAATATATGTATGCCTAAATTACAATGTACATGTATCTTTTCAAAAGTTTTTTCTATAGTGTTTTTTAAACCCTCTCAACCCACATATACATATTGTCTTCTTTTTTTTTGCCACTGAAAAGGATGAGTTGCATGTCTCACTTTGGGACTCTTCATAGAAAAAAATGATTAGGTTTTTTGTTTTTCTGCTCAGGCAGTAAACGTTACCTGAATCTGTACAAATGTATTATTCTATATCTCTATTTTCTGCTTCCTCCAGTCAGAGGTTTCTGTTAATGCCCAAGAACAAACATCTTCAACACGACTATAGCTACAAGTACTACTGTTAACACTGATTAGAATGGAAATAAGACTAACAGAGGCCCATAGAAAACTCAGACTTATAATAACAATGAAGTTGGTCAGTTGTCTCAACCACTCAGATTATTGTTGCATTTCAGTATCAATATTGGAAGACAATTTACAGTATTCAAATCTGACTTCATGTTATAAATGAAATTTATATAATATGGGGGTTAAAAAAATACAGGCCCTCATTCTCCCACATATTGTGCACACTATGCTTGACACTTTGACACAGTTACACACAGATCACTGACAGTCCCAGTGGCTCTGCATGGAAGAAATTCACAGTAAAAGTCGTTGAGATCTAAAATTAGAGTGAAAGTAACATGGAAATTGAAATTTTCATTCCAAACTATATAGTGTTTGCAAATCTGGCTAGCCTGTAATAACGCTAAGAATAATCACAACAACAATTTTACATTAATGATGATCTGATTAATTTGCAGTAATATTGCACAAAAAATATGTGAAACCTTTTTATAATAGCCCAAGGTTAATTGCGTTTGATCATTAACAAAATAAATCATTTCTAGCATGTTAAAATATCAAAATAGTTTTATTGTGAAAGTTTATTGTTGTTGTTATTATCACTCTGTTATTACTAATCTTCTTTTTGTTCTCAGTGAGATTGAGCAGACTAAACAGTGAACATGGAGGGAGAGCTTTAGCATTTCACCTGTCTTGCTATCTATTTCCTGTTGAGCCACATAAACACAGTGCTTCTCTCTATCTTCCCTCTTTCATTACTACCCATCTTCCTTCTCTCCCTTCCTTCTAGCCTCCCCCTCTCACACCCCTTTCTCTCTACACAGGCGTTGTCTTCCTATTGAGGGTGTTGGAGTTGCTCTCCCTGTCTCCCTTCAGCCTGTCCAGAGTCCCCATCCCTCGCTCCCTGTCTACTGTGGACGAGTTGAAGGGTGGAGGGCCGGAGCCCACCGAGTTGGGCATCGGCGCGTTGGAGTTGGAAGAATTGGAAGGGTTGTGGGACTTAAGCGAGGGAAGTGTACCACTCATCATCACCCCCCCTCCCCCTCCATCCTTTGGAAAGCAGTTGTGGAGCTGGTAGAGCGTGGCCCTGTCCACCGTTCCATACATGGGGGGCAAACCCCCCAGTTTGGGGTCACGGGACAACGTGTAGAGAGAGATGTCGCCTCCAGCCAGGGTCGTGTGGGAGCGAGAGTGGGGGTTTGGTAGAGTGGATACTGAGATGGGGCCCTGGGAAAGCAGCGCAGAGGGGGGCAGGCCAAAGTTTTTGCCCCCACCCCCCCCTACAGGTGAGGGGTCTCGGGAGCGGGAGGGGTCAGTGGAGCGGGACGAAGAGCGGGAGCGGCGGCGGAAGCGGTAGCTGGGCAGGCGGAGCATGGCGTGCGTGGTGCTCTTGAAAATGTCGGTGCGCGAGCGACAGCGCAGCTCCTTGTTCTTCTCAATGTAGATGTTGACAGCCAGCACCCCCACCATCTCGGCCATGATGAAGGACAGACCTCCGAAGTAAAAGGACCAACCGTAGGAGTACTGCCACTTCTTATCCTCGTCCTTCTTAGGAGAGATGTCCCCCAGTGCGGCCGAGATGTACACAATCACACCAATAATGTTACTCAGACCTAAGGGAGAACAGAAATACAGCATTTACAAAAGAGCTAAATAAACTCAGACAGACTTAACTTATTGTGTTAATAAACACATTTGTTTGACATAATGATTTGTGACATTCTCAATAAAGACAACCAGCAAGATGAAAGTTGAATGTAAAACGCTCTATTAAACTGACAGAATAGTCTAAACACATAGTCACTTCCAGACCAAGCATTGAAACTGTTCGGGCAAGTAATCACAGAGATGCACATATGTATTCTTATGTAAGTTACCTGCAGCCACAAAGAGAATTCCCGCCCCCAGGATGATGTTCCTTTTGCTCTTATAGAAACGACTGGCAGCAATGCAAACCCCTCCCATCAGAAGCAAGATGGCACTGAGGATTGGAAAGATGTTGGAAGCCCTGACTACCCCTACAAAGAGGAGAGAATACTGGTGAACAGCAAAAACTAGAATGAAGATGGAATGCAAATATGTGTGGAATGACATGGGAATTCTGTAACAATATCTGAATTGTCTTAAAGTTATAATAATATATTTTATGACATCAAACCCACACTTGATTCAACATAAAAGAGCTGCATTATGTAAATTACAAATCCAAACTTTTCCTACAGATATGAATTCACATTAAAAAGATTAAATAGGTAAAACACTCCTGCGTCGGGCCAGGCCAATTACAACCATTTATCTCATATAGGGCGGGTTTCAGACAACGACTAACAACTTGCAGGGCCTTTGGGCGCTTTATGCAAATATGTGATGACGTCATTTTTGGCTTGCGCACCCTCGTGCCAGGGACAAATTCTAATGGCAAAAACATCAACACTCGTTTACAGACATTGATGCTACACCATCACAGCCCATCTCTGCACGCTGTAGTATGTTTACATTTGTTTGTCGCTCAGTGCTCAACACATGTTTCGGTGCTTCGATTGGTTGTTAGTCCATCCAATTGCATCCAGAGGTATTTTGGGCTAAGGCCGTTGATAACGCCTCTTGGAAATTGGAGGTTCCAGACTAACTCGCATTTGGGATTAGGTCTGGCAATGTCGGAACACACACACACACACACACACACACACACACACACACACACACACACACACACACACACACACACACACACACACACACACACACACACACACACACACACACACACAGCACATTAGCACTCTTCTCTCATCTAGGAAAACTAGGCCACAGGAGAGAAAATGCCACCTAAATGCCAGCAAAATGCCTCTGCAACATTGTAAACAGAACACAAGCTTTTCTTTCTGTATGCACACGTACACATGTAGCATATCATGGAGCAGAGAGACATCACTGCAGGGCACTAAGGACAAACTAGGGCAACCCATCTCCCCTGACTTTCTGTACACACTGACACATGTTTATTTTTTGCAGATATAATCTTCTGAGGAATGCGCAATAAAAACCAAGTAAAAAAAGTAATGGAAGGTAATTTTACACTTTATTTTCCTTCTCTTTCTTATTTATAACCAGGCTTCCCTCTCATTCATTCATCATACATGACTAGTAATGCTGGTATTGACTTACGTAGGACATACTCTGCCCCATCATGGTCAAAGTCTGCATCTTCTGGGAAGTGGTTAATCTGAGAACACGATCCTCTCTTTACTCCTGAGATATGAGAGGAGAAACAGGGGTGACCAGACATAACAAAAGACAGGAACTCACAATTGTAATCTTAAAAAAAGAGAACAGCAAATACCCTCCTGAGGGACAAACTGAGTGACACCTGAACATAGTCATATCTTTGTTGGAAAATCTCTTGTTTGAATCCAAGCATATGCACTGGGTGACAAACATCAACATACTGATGAGAACATCCCAAAGGTTCTTCTGAATGCAAGTTACTGTAGTAACATCACAGACATATACAGTACACACACACACACACACACACACACACACACACACACACACACACACACACACACACACACACACACACACACACACACACACACACACACACACGCAAATACAAGTATGTAGACACACATAGGCAGACATATAACTACCCGCCGGGGTCTTGCATGTAGACAGACAGACGAATTTTGGGATGCACGCACGATGATAACAGCACACCACTGTTGCTGATGGATGGATTGTGAGAAAGATGGATGGGAGTGATGGAATGAAGAGACACAGACGTAGGGAGAGACGGACACATGTGGGGTGAGCTGGTCTTTCTCACAGCTCTTATATTTCCACAGGTTGGTCTGTAAAGAAACGGAGGAGGTACATCAGTTGAGCTACATGGGGCCGGTGAATCATTCTCAGACACAGACTCAACAGACTGTTTTAGGTGGTGGACATACATTAATTTTTTTAGAGATTAGTTGGCATTTTTCGGCAGATTTCCTTCAGTTCCTTAAAGCACATGAATGACTTACTGCAACTAAACTTTGCTTCTCTACAAGCTCCTGATTTCAGGACATAAAATTCTACTTAGTGGCTGTATTAGTTGGCTTGTTCTGTGTTATCCTCACTTCTCTATAAATCAGGATGGCTGAGAGAAGTTGCTACGTTCAGGTCGCAAGCTCCCCTGGAGGCATGGGTTTGAATCCCACTTCTGACAATAACATTTCATACTGGTTCCAGTGTTGTACACACAACTGTGGACAAACCGTATAGCCATATACACTACCTATACTTCAGATTTAATATTGTACATACATACATACATACATATGCCACTTCTTATATATGACACTTCTGTTAACCTGTTTATATTTTTGGCATATTGTTTTGTTTTTTTTTATTGTTTTTTTTTGGTATATTTTAGTATATTTTGAATTTGTACCTTATTGATTTTTAATATTTGCACTCAATATATTTGCACTCTTTCCTACTTAGTACTGCGACTGCTGCACAACAATTTCCCTCGTGATAAATTATGCTCCATCTTATATTATCTTATCTTATCTTATCTTATCTTTATGTGATATATCAGTTAAGGGGCACCTGTACCCCAAAGGGTACTTTTGCCATTACCAGGGGGTAGTTTTTGAGTGGCTGAACTAATTTGAAATTAAGACTTAGAAATAGGCCTGCACGATTCGGGGAAAAATATGAATCACGATTTTTTAGCTTAGAATTGATATCACGATTCTCTGCCATGATTTTTTTCTCACAAAGTGTAATGTTTATTGCACACATGAACCATGACAAAACAAAACAAATTGGCAGCACCAAAGATAGATTTTCTTTGGCACCTATAGCACATTGCGTTTAAGAACAGTAGGCTACCAAAAATAGTGACATATAACACATTGAACTAAATATGGCCCTGATACAGGCTCTATCTAAAATCCTTGAACATGTCTTTACATAATTAAAACATGTCAATGTCAAATGCTTTCAATAAATTAATTGAAGGAGAAAAAAAAATCGAAAAGAAAAAATTAAATCGCGAACAGGGGTGAATCGAGATCACGATTTTATATCGATTTATAGTGCAGTCCTAAAAAGAAACAAAACAAGAGGAAAAAAATTACACATTGAGCCAGTTTTAACACATGAACAGACTGTGAAAAGTTAGCATGTGAGCAGAAAAGTAAAAACTGTCAGCTAGCTATAAAAATAGATATATAGTTGAATTGAAAGCTAAAACTAATTTGACACATTGTTAAAATTGATAGCTGAAAGTAGTAAAAATCTGAACTTAACCAAACTGAGCTCAACATTAAGAGTTCACTTATATAAAAAGTGAATTATAACAATATCTGCTGTTATATATTAATTTGTATTAAATAACATCCAGTTAATAATCAATTCAATGAACACATTTATAACCTGAAGGGGTACCTGAGTTCATCTGACACAGCTGTGGGGTTAAGTTATATGTGTGCTAAATGAAAAACAAAAATCCTACAAATAAAATGAAGTAATGATTTAAAGGTAATTCAGTCCAACCCCACCTTCAGTAAACTTGCAAAAAAGCTGGAGAGGACAGGACACATCTCTATCCAAAGCATAATGTGCCACCCACCCACGGGCATAAATCTTTAAGAGCTAGCATGTCCGGCATTTCCACTCCAGCTACACCTCACTGCATCACTGCACGACTACTGAGCATCTATCTTGGCTGAATACTCACAGACATCAAGGATACTTGACCTCTAAGCCAAGCCAAGACACTGTCAGCTTTTTTGCACCACAATGTGAGAGAAAAGACTGAAAGAGAAGAAACTACAAGTAGGGGAAACCAGTGAAAGATTAAATGTAATGTTTGGGGGGAGTAAGACAGAAGGATAGCAAGGGGAGAAACTGAAAGAGTGAGGCAAAGGAGGGAGTGGGAGGGGGTGCACTGCAGCAGTGCTGCAAGGGCTAGAGCTTATCTCTAATTGGCTGCTTTGCTATCAGGAAGCTTAGAGATGAGGACAAATTAGCTTTGTACAATGACCAAGCCCAGGATGGGCCGAGGATGCTTTATTAGGAGAGCCAAGAGGTTTTCCTGAAGACAGAAGTCTGTAGCAAAGGCACAGATCGCTAACTCCCACTACCCCGTTGGTTGTAGCTGCTTCACTGTTAACTCCATCCCAGCCATTACTGTTGAGTGTCAGCCAGGCAGTGTAATGTATAATAAATTAGCAGCTTGTGTTGCAGTGACAAGCTGAAGATTGAGAGATGGCCACTGCCAGTTTTTGTAGCTTCCGCCACTTGGGCCTTTTGTTTTAGCACTTGAATTAAATTACTGCAGCCTGATTCAAACACAAGATTTATGGATTATTTAGAGTGAGGGTTGTGCTTCAGTATCATGTAATTATACTGCAATTATGCAAATGTGTCTTCTTGTGACTACGTACGGTCTAAAAAGTATGAGTAGAATGTGTATATGTTGATGCTAATAATGATTACTGATATTACAGCAATGCTGCAGCTTCCTAAACAAAGTGTCCAAAGGTCAAGTGAAAGGTGGACACTGCTAAACAAACTGATCCCGCTTTGCAACACATGGTGAGTGACGGAAAATATGTTTCCACTTAAGAGCTTTGACATAGCCAAGACATTTTCATTCCAATGTAATGAGTTCAGTTCAGTTGGATTCATCATTACCACCAGTGTCCAGTGGCACCCACTCGATTTTGATTTTAATAGTCAAAACACAGCGGAGGCAGAAAGACAAGAGTTTGTAATTACAACAGTCTACGTATAGAAGTCTACGTATAGAAAATAATGTGTGCTCAATCTGAATTATTCTGCAGGAAAAATGGATATTCACACATCCCCTCTTACCTGACTAGGGAAATAAAGAGTAGAAAGAACATTTAAAGGAATAGTTCAACATTTTGGGAAATACACTTTCACTTTCTTGCAGAGTTAGAAGAGAAGAGAAGATTGATACAACTGTATACCAAACTCTGTAGTGTAAATATGAAGCTATATCTAGAAGGCAGTTAGCTTAGCTCAGCACCAAAACTGGAAACACGCCTCTGACAATTTGGGATGATACGAATTGTTGTTTTTAAGCTTCAGTTTTTGTACAAATTAAACAAACAAGATATAACGTGTTGATTAGTGAGCTTTGTGGTGCTGATAGGTGGATTTTGTTACCTTTAGACAGAGCCAAGATAGCTGTTTCCCCCTGTTTCAAATCTTTATGCTAAGCTATGCTAACTGGCTGCTGGCTTTAGCTTCATATTTATGATATCAATCATCTCATCTAACTCTAAGTAAGGGAAGCAAATAAGCGCATTTCTCAATCTTCAGTTGACTCTGCTTTATTATCCCTACTCACACTCAGGTCCCTACAAATCCTTGAAGCAAGAAGGTCTAGACTTCATTTGGATCTATGTTAAATGCTAAATGGCTAGAAAGTAACCAGCGCTGGGCTTCCATCAGCTTTCTCTGCACCCTTTTCACTGAAATCAACAGCGTCAACCCAAACAACTTTGTTCCAACACACATCCCCTTTAGTCCAAATCCCACCCATTGACCCAAAATGTCTCCCACAACTTCTTCTTTACCTTCCAGGCAGCATATCCTCCACAGTCCAGAGTGGGTGAGCGCCCCTGGATCCTTCTTGTCCTTGTTATGGGGGTCATCCTGGGTAACGTTGGCTGTGCTGTTGCAGATGAGGGCACGGGAGTACAGCCAGTAGTCCGTCCCTATTGCCACCGTCATCAGGCCGAAGGCAGCGAATGCCCCCACGGTGGTGAGAAGGATCTGGATTCCCTTCTCACACACCATGCCTTCAGAGAGAAAGTATAGGAGGAGGAAGGGAGGGAGAAGAGGAAAGCGACGGATAAGTTAAAGAACAAGAAAGAATGGAATAACTAAGCAGACGTGTGTTTACAATCATACACAAAGTGCAGTTTATTGAGAAAGACGGCGAACGTTCAGGTGAGATGATGAGGGGCAAGAGGGGCACCGGTGGGAGACAGAGAGGGAGGCAATGAGAAAAGGCAAGAGCGAGGAGGAAGCGGATGTGGGAGGTGCATAAGTGGCTGTATGATGTGTCCTTGGAGGAGAGTTAGATGACTCTGCTGACTCCGCTTAACAAGACAGAATTGATGTGAAACACAACAGATCACACCTTCCCAATCTCAATGTACTCCATATTCATGACCCTGACACCATTTCCCCCCTCAGAATCAGCAGGACTGGAGATGACTACACAAACACACACACACACACACACACACACACACACACACACACACACACACACACACACACACACACACACACACACACACACACACACACACACACACACACACACACACACACACACACACACACACACATATACACACACACACACAGCAGATCTAACATGAGATCACCTTGTACCTGTTACAGTCATTATTAGGAAGGGAATGTGGGTGCCCCCTTTACATAAACACATACATGTATGCTCTCACACAAATAGCATCATACAGCTCGTCACATGCACACCTGCATGTGTGAGATGCAATAAAGTTGCCTCAGTGGCCTATAATTAAATAAAACCTTTCCATTTCACCCTGATAATACAGATTCTGACAGACATTAGAAAAGACTAAAGAAAAGTCTCAGCCAGTCAAGAAGATTTACCTGACGGCGAGTTTCTATCCTTCGACTCAATTTTGAAATCTTTCTTTTCCTCGTCAGTGAAGAACGTGCTGTCCCCTCAATCCGGACAGCATCCATCGACTGTTTTCACCCGCTCCCTCTCTCCTTCGTGCACTCGTTCTCTCTCTTTTGCCCTCTTTCACTTGCTCTCTCTCTCTTTCTTTCTTTCTCAAAGATGTTGCTGTTGGAGGTTGTGGCTTGGACGGTTGTCCCGTTCTCCGTCCGTCCTCTGTTAGCAGAAAACTTGCACCATGGTCACTGCTCTGCTGCTGCACAGAAAATAAGGCAAAAGACGGGAGGATTTTATTAGTTTTTGTAGTAGTATTATGTAGGTCATGCATTTAAAGATGAAAAGAACATGTTCGATATTATTTATTACAAAGAGTTTACATCTAATGACATCTAGTCATTAGATGTATAATCATTCTATCAGAGCTGCAATAGCCACATTGAAAAAAACATAATGTTGTGTTCAGATTTTGTTTAATGCTGATTTGATATCCTCATCCTTTTTTTTGTTTTGTTGCAATTTTATAAGTTTTAGAGCTGAAACAATGAGTAAATTAATCAATTGGTTGAACGGCAGAAAAATTGCCTAGCAAATATTTTTATAATTGATTAATTAAGTAATTTATCAAGCAAAAGTACCAAACATTGGAACATAGTTCCAGTATCTCAGTTGTTGGGATTTACTGCTTTTCTTTGGCTTTTGTAAAAATAAATTGGAAATCTTTGAGTTTTGAACTGTCAATTTAAAAAACAAACAGTTTGGAGACGTCACCTCGGTCTTTAGGAAATTGTAATTGACATTTTTCACAATTTTCTGACATTTTATAGACCAAATGATTAATCGAGAAAGTAATCTGAAGATTAATTGATAATGGTTGTTAGTTGTAGCCCTAGTACATTTTCATGTTTGTCTAAATGTTGGATTTTTGAATTTGCTTTTGTTGTCCTGTTTGCAGAGGGTGCCCATGGAAAAGAGAGTGAACTGCTCTCACTGGACCACCCTGTGTAAATAAAGATTAAATGAATGAGATTGAATTTTCACTATTAATCAACTAATCGTTTGATCTATAAAATGTCAGAAAATAGTGAAGACTGCCCCTTTCCACTTTTCTGATGCACAAGATGAGGTCTTTGTCCAAAACCTCACAATCTTATCTTCTCTAATATAATATCTACAATATGAAGACAAAATAAAGCAGTGAATCCCTACAATTGACAATCTGGAACAGGGGAGTTTTTATTATTTTTTATTTTTTGACATGCTAGCAGCATTGCTCAGTGTCAGTCTGTCAGACTGAAATATCAACACCTATTGGATAGATTGCCAAAAACTTTTGTGCAGACATTTATGATCTTTAGGAGTTAATCATAGTGACTTTGGTGGTCCTCTAACTTTTTCTCTAGTGCTACCATTACCTTGACATGATTGGCTTTTAGTGAAATATTGTAATAACTTCTGGATGGATTGCCATGAAATTTGCTCCACACAATTATATCCCCCTCAGGATGAATTGTAATCACTTTGGTGATCCCCTGACTTTTCATCAAGCACCATCATTAGGTCGAAATTATAATTTGTCAAATACTTTGATTTATGACCACATATCTGCAAACCTAATGACATTTTGTGCTATGTTAGCATGCACCCTAAACTAAAATGGTGAACATGGTAAACAATATACCTGCTTAAAATCAGAGTGTTAGCATTATGATTGTGATCATGTTAGCATGCTTGTATTAGCATTTACATAGCTCAAAGCACCACTGTACCTAGAGCCTCACTGAGCTGCTAGCAGGGTTGTAGACTCTTGTTGCAGATTCATTACAGAATTAAGAATTAATTATATTATTATTGACTAATCAACCCATCAAATCTACATTCTACACTACAGATGATTTCTTTTAATATTTTAGAACCATATTGAAATGATGTTAATACAGATTAGAGTAATTATAAGTGACAGTGTTACAGGCTAAAGACAGAATGACTCCAGAGCGAGTTGTACTGCATCTATAGCCTGAATAAGAGGAGCAAGAGGGGGAGGCAGAGAGGACCAACCTGACATTGTTACCATAGCAACATTGAATTCCAAAGTCTGGATCAGCATAGAGCGAGGGGGGGAAAGAGGGGCAGGCAAGAGATAGAGGGAGAAAGAGGCAGGGAGAGCAAAGCAGAGAGAGGGCAGAGAAGAGAAAGAAAAGAGATGGGAAAAAGTCAGAAATGAGGGGGAATATTTCAAATCACTAGCATGAGTGTTGACTGAGAAACCCAGACAGACACACAGACTGAACAGTGAGCTAATGCTCTATCAATGACACAGATGCTCTTCTCCCCCCCCCCCCCCACACACACACACACACACACACATACATACATTACTGAGAAAAGAATGACCGCTCCGTCTGCGTCTTTTCTTGATGAATCAAGGAAAAAATATGAGGATACGATAGCAGCCCGCATTATTAAACAAACATTATTTAGAAGACATAATGCAGTGCAGTCAAGTCTTTTAATATTTGATGATGCAATATGGCACCGTGATCAAAATAGGTTACATCCTGTTTGCATTGTGAGACCCAAAACAGAGCTGCCTCAGAGACAGAAGGAGAGATGGTGTGTGCCTTTTTTTATTTGTGTGCACATTTCCTCTCCAGTGCATCTGAGGATGGGTCTCATCCATTCTTATTGAATCCCAGTAATGTTCTCCTCATCTCTTTAGATAGTTAGACAGTTAGCCTCGTATCTCGGCGTTCAGGCACCTTATTATGTAAACTGTCAAATGACACTACCACACAGTGTGGCTTATTTATACATTTTGGGTTCATATTTGCAAGCAAACAAGTGAATGTTTATGTTGTTTGTTTGTGTGTGTGTGTGTGTGTGTGTGTGTGTGTGTGTGTCTCTCTGTATGTAATATGACCTTCCAACCCTGTCAACATACTGCCTCTCCCTGAGGAATATACCAGAAAGGATTACACTATCTGCAAGGCCTAAAAATGCAGTATCTACTATGTGTGTGTGTGTGTGTGTGTGTGTGTGTGTGTGTGTGTGTGTGTGTGTGTGTGTGTGTGTGTGTGTGTGTGTGTGTGTGTGTGTGTGTGTGTGTGTGTGTGTGTGTGTGGTCTTTGACTCCAGTATTTAATGAATGACCTTAACAGTAACCTACTAAGTTATTCCCCTTAGCGAAAACTCCCCTGTGTAGGAGATCATAATTGTCATTTAATTATCTGTAATTTCTATTTTCCATCAATAATTAAGAAAGGGGGGAACGAGGGGAGTGAGAGCAAGTGAGCGTGAAAGAACAAGAGGGCAAGAAAAAAGAAAGAGTGAGAGTTAAACTAAATGGGTTAGATCAAGGGACTGTACAAAATTATTAGGGGGGGAGAGGAGGTCATAAAGAGGGGAAGGGTATTTTTTATGTTGGCTCAAGATAAGATAGCTTTTTTTCTTATCTTAAATACATACTTTATTTCAGCCTTCTTTTGCAAATATAGGTAATGGTTACATCAAAGAGGCCTTATACAGTAGGTGCACCATATGCAGAGGACAACTGTTCTGTCTCTGTATCAGGGTTTTATAAATGTAAACATTGGTGGCACACATTAAATGTTGCTTAAAAATATTAAGGTTTGAATTGGGGTAAATGGTGATCCTCATCTCTACTTGAAGCTAGCTGCTCGAGGCTACATTAGCCGCTACTAGCATAACACACTCGGATCTCAGACCAAACAGTCAGCAGTCAAGTTGCTTTGTGTGTAATGAGGCGCCATGTTAAAACTATCCATCATGAGTATTTCTTACAAAGTGAAACATAAGGTTCAGACCCCCTCAACAACTTAAAGAATTTTTGTATAGTCCCCAATGGCAACAGATTCGGCTGACTAGTAAAAAGTTTAGGGTAATTCCAGATTTAGAATATGGGTGGATTTAAAAATACATGTTTGCCTTTTCCATAATTCTGAGCTTCCCAGAGCTGATGTACAGTGATGGTTTTATATGCATGTTTGCAACACTCCGGACTCAGGGCTAGCCAGAGGTCAATTAGCTGCAGTAGGATGAACTGCAGCAGCAAAGGCCAAGGGCTTAGCTTTGGGAGCTAGCTGCTACAAGGACCATTATGTCACCAGGCCCTCACTTGTCAGAAAACTTGATGTAATCAGATCTACCTGCGTGACTCATTTCCAGCATGACAGAATACGTTGTATAAAATATAAGCACACCCAATGAGTTGTGGCTCTAATAATGCAGCCATAAATCACACAGGAGATTTGAATTTTGTAGCAGCTGCTCCATTAGCTATTCATTGCATAAATCAACTACCAAACTGCTTGTTGAATAAATGATGACATCTGTGATATGTTTTTCCTCACACGTGAAAGGCAATAATCGTATGTGGGCATGCAAGAGTGTTTTCAGTGTAGACAAACAACACCGATTCAAAAGCGAGTTACACTACATTGACTGTTGCATGTCCAGGAGAGAAAATATAGCTGAAATCAGGGATGTAGTTAGTGAAAATGACATAAGCTAGTACTGATTGCTTGACCAAGAGAGAAAAAATGCACTAGGCCTACTTATGATGACAGATCTAAAAATACATACAGTGTATTCTATTCTGAGTGCTTGATGCAAACATGCCTAAACATTCAGAGCAGTGACTCTTGGTAGCTCTCTCCTTAATCATGAGAAAAAGCTACACACCTGAGCTCATTGCTGAGATCCCACAGCTGGCTAACACACACACACACACACACACACACACACACACACACACACACACACACACACACACACACACACACACACACACACACACACACACACACACACACACATGCATGCCAGCGTAGATACACACGCAGGTGCACAGGAATCAAACCCTTGGCACAAAGCACATATGCAGCCTCAACCCCACAACTGTCGAAATTATGACAATAAAATCATAAAATAGGTCATCTTTAAAAAGCACTTCAAAGTGTAGCAGAATTGCCATTCAGCCCATGTGTAAGGTCCACCAAGATCCTCAGACTGCATGTGACCAAGTCTCTGCCTGTCTGAACAGAACAGCCTGAGGAGGCAGTGACAGTAACACCTTGGTCTAAGAGGCTCCCAAAATAAAGTGTCTCTGGATGACCTGACGCTCATGAACCCATGAACATAAACACATGTGCACGTGCAACCATGCACATGCATAAATACGTCCCTGTTCACTGAGTAAAGTGACAGCAGATCTAGCTAAAGCTTTTTAAATTCATGGTTTTTATACAGAAAGAAGTGTGTTAACTTATTATCCCTCCATATAAAGAAGTGTGTTAATGTATTATCCCTCCATATAAGTGCAGCAAAGGTGAAAGAAATTAAGCAGTAAAATAACTGAATATTTGCAGATATTAAAGCTACTCAAAAAAGAAAGTAGCCCTTAATATAGACAGCATGGCTTTAAATTAACGATTAATTTAGTCCGTAAGATGTCATAAAATTTAGAAAAATACCCATCACAATTTAACTGAGCCCAAAGTGCACCTCAAAATTGCTTCTAACGGTCCAAAATCCAAACATTTAATTTACAATGATATAAAACTGAGAAAACAGCTAATTCTAATAATAGAAAAAGGCATTTTTTAACAAATGATTGAATAATATGAATGAATGAATGTTGGTGTGAACAACAAACAAAACAAACAAACACAAAACATATTTTGATATTTTGAGGAAATACACAAACTTGCTTTCTTTATGAGAAAAGATGAGAAAATGTGTTAAGAAGATAATGCGTTAATTAGGTAGGTTTTATTACCTTTACGAGGAACTTGGCTAGCTGTTTCCCATCCTTTCGAGTCTTTATGCTAAGCTAAGCTAATTGACTCCAGGCTCAAGTTTATTATTTAGCAATCAAGGTCCACTTACTAGCTTTTACAATGGACTTCATTCCCATCTCATGGTCTTCATTAGTAAATAGAGTTTATAACAAATGACATCTGAGCAAGCTCCTTCTGCTGAGGAAAAGCTCCAGAAAAAAACTAGAAAGTGGATCAAAATTATTAAATTAACTTTCTGCCAGTCAACTAACTGATTAATTAAGCAATGTTTTCAGGTATTTACAGGTATGACATTTATTCATTAGTTAAATATTAAAGTGCTACACACAACCTTCTCTATATTTATTTGGCATCCTTGAAATTGTATAAATGCTAATGAAGATGTCTGACAAACTTATTTTTTCTAAATACTATATATACAGTGTATACACACACCTGCAGCCTGTTGCAATGAGCGAAGATGCTTTAGTCACAGGTCCCATGTTGTGTATCTCCAGTGCAGTGAGCATGCTCGGCTGTCAGACATGCTAACACTGTGTCTGCTGTATGTTTACACTGCATGCCACTCCACAGACAGGTTGCCTACAATAAATCACTGACACGATACAGTTCAATCACAGGCTCTTTCAACCCTGCTCTCAGAGGCTGCTCTAACTTCAGTGAATCATTTAAAATCACCAAAGCTGGAGGTTAATTGATGCATGGGTCACAGCCATTGAGACAGGAGTCAATTAGAAAGCTTCGGATAAAAGCCTTTGCTCACTGGAATTATAAGCAATGTTGTGTACTGAATCAGCAAATACAGGAAGCCTGTGTTAAATTTGCATTCCTTTGCACACCAAGTACAATCATATGTTCAGATTTACCTAATTTACCAAGTACAGTAAATATGCAGGAGTTTGTTTTACTGACATTGGTGCAAAGATTAGAAGTTAAATGTTTATGTGATTGAACAGTTGTGTTTTGATCATTAGATGAGACCCTGAGATTATATTTAAATTGAGGTATCTGAGTCTGTTCCTCTTGTACAAAGCAGAGTTTCCTCCTGAGCTCCCTGAAGAGAGGAAGGAACATTGTAGACCATCAAGAAAAATTGCAGCAAAGGCATTGATCCTCTGAACGATATAGCTACATGACAGATGTGATGATCATTGCAGAATTGCTTCTCCTCAGAGAGACAAAAAACAGAGAGTAAGAAGAAGATGAACGGCTAACGGCCAACCAGCTATGAAAGAAGAGAGAAATAGTGAGGCAAAACAAGCGGAAACATTCAGAAGTTAAAGACATCCTTTCCGATTGTTCGGGACCGCTAGTGCATTAGATGATTATGATTTGGCCGGCGCTAAAAAACAACTAGAGCCTGCGTGGGCTATGCACCGGTATTGACTGCAATGAGTCACCTTACAGCGTAAACAGCAGATCCTAGAGGCGGCTGAGGGGTTTTGAAAGTTATCCAAAAATCTACAGAGACAATCATCAAGGCCACAAACACATACCACACATAGTACAGACAGTGTTTACCACGTGGGAGGCGAAGGGGCTGAGGAGGCGTGACCAGACCAACGGATGGCGGGACCATCCACCGCTCAGTAAAAAAGATTCGCTGATCATTGATGTAGAGGCAGGCACTCAACAGCAGCACTATGACGCAAAAAATGACAGTTTCTTGTCACTGTTTGGAACATAATTGATGTATCGCTATACATAAGTTAGCTGAACATGCCCTTTAAGGAGCAACAATGTGTAAGCATAAACTTAAAATTTATACTGTTATGAAAAGTCATAATCCTCCAGTGATCTTGAAAACTAGAGTTTAAATTATTTATATACTCCATGTTGTATGATGCGTCTTCTGAGTTGTACAGAAAGAATGGTGATTAATTATTTGTGCAATTAAGTTTCCCATCTACAATTATCTATTTACAAATTGCATCTAATTATAATGAAATACACAAAAACTACTTTTTAACTATTGATTACCACCCACATATTGACACCAGCACTTTAGGGGTAAGTGATGTAAATATCAAAAGTTCAACTTTATCCCTGTGACACTGCCCACATCAAGTGAGAGCTACACAAGTTGGATCTGCATTAGGCTACAGCCGTAAAGGAGCAGGTGCTGCTGATGGACACTGCTGTAAAAAGGAAAGGCCAGTCCCCATGCTCAAGAGATGCAGCACCTAAATCAAAAGCTCAGCTCACAGGGGAAAAGCTTGTGCTGTAACTGCAAACGACCACATTTGGTTATTTCACATCAGATGATGATAATCATTCAGAGTTGTACCTGTCATGGGCTGCAGCCCCAGTGAAGACAAGTATACCTCACTACCTTGTTTGTGACTCCTGAATGCTGCAGTGCACACTCCTATAGCATCTCCAATTCAGAAGATTTCATTCCACATTTAGCCCAGATGTGATCTGAGCTGTGATGAAACATATGAATGGTTGATAATGTGCCAGATGTTTGTTGCCCTTTATCTCTGGATCTGCCAGAACACAGAGCACAGGTTGACCAGCGAGAGGAGACAGTGGGCTAAAAAGAAAATTAATCTCGTAACGCATCAGATAACATGATGTGGCCCAGGTCCAACACGAAGCTAAGATGTTGGCCCTGCACTGCGAGGAGTCCAGCAGCAGAGTGGCAGAAGCTGTGAAGAGCACTGATTAGGCACATACAAGCTCGGAGCTACGGGGCTGAACGCGTGCAAAGCTCAAGTATAGTGATGCGGACTGCGGTGCATTCATTAATAGAGTAAGCTACACACATCACCCAGCCTGCATAGGCTACACGGTGGAAAATGGACGCCTAGCATCAAGCGGCCGGTACAGAGAAAACTCAGTGACTGGGACACAAATCACACAATAAGACACACATCCACATCCACAGAAATCACTCCTGATTCTGCGACCATTTCAGCACATAGGCTACAGCAGATATTTTAGTCTCCACACCTGCGGTGAGGATGCAGGGAGGGCTTCAAACGAGCTATTTATAAGGGTTTAATTTGCATAATAGACGTTGCCGTCGCTAATTATAGGCCCACGGAAATAGGTGGGGTAATATAATTCAGCATTTAATCAGAAAAGTGGCAGAAGTCTGAGAATTATTTTCATTATTTTTTTCCTGTAAATTCCGTAGTCTTCACTGTCAGTAGTGGGCTAAGTTGAAGGCAACGTGAAACAAATCAATGTGGCGTGTAAATTACACTGAATGAGCTGTGATCCATTAAGCTGCAAAGTAAAAACAACAGTGATACAGTGTAATTATCATCATCAAAAGAAGCTTGTAGAGGTCTTACCTGCAGGCTTTTTTATTTCAGATATTCGCAGCGCGTCGCACTCCTAAAGAGAAGGAGATGGAGGGAAAAAAAGAAGATAGGGGGTGGACGGTGGATGGGTTGAATAACGGGTCTATCGAGGCAAAAAAATAAATAAATACAAAGGGGATGATTAGAGTTGATGAAAATAGGAAGCACGCGAGGGACTGGGTTCCTGATTAAATTTAAATCAGCCAGTGATGGAAAAGGGTTGAACATGCATAAAAAAGGCTAATACAAAACACGTCACTGAACACGAATTTGTCTACAGTGGATGTGGCCGCTGCTTGTGTGTACTCGGGGAGAATGCGTCGCCCCCCTCCCTGAACGAGCGCTCGCCTGCCTGCCTGTCTGCTCCTCTGTCTTTTTCTCCCACACCGAGCCCGACGCGAGCAACTTGTCGCATCCCACCAAAACTCCTCAATGATGTGAATGACGGATAATGTCAGAATCGACACAAGATGAAATCTACCACAATATGTTGCGCTACAACATCACGGCGAAGGTTTAACCCCCGTCATCTCCCCTCCCTCTCTCTCTCTCTTCTCTCTCATATTGAAGGAATTGGTCTGGATGTGCTTATTGGAGCGTGTACCGCGCGCGCAGGGCTGTGCGTTTGTAAGTAGACTACTAGCCATGACCAGGTTACATACGTATGTGTGCGTGTGTCTGTGTGCGTTATTGATGTCGATATATATATATTTTGCTGGAGAGCGACTCGATGGAGCGCCAGTGGGACACTTTTCCCTCTGTGGTGGTGATGATGATGATGATGATGATGATAATGATGGGGGCCGTGCTGGTAGTCCTGAGAAATGCAGCACGAGCGCAGCCCTGCAGAGAGAGAGAGAGAGAGAGAGATGTTAAATTATGGAGTCAAATATCTACAGGTCAATATGTGTCTCAATGTGGACAGGAATTCAGCAGGAGCCATATAATAATTGTGATGATTGACTATCATTGCCATAATTATTTAGTCTTCAGTGATGAAGGATCTGCTGTTTGTAATATAAACTCAATTATGTCATGCACAGATCTATAAACATGGAGCCAGAGGCGGAAGCTGCTGCTCGCACACAGCAGTTAGGAAGCACAAACCTGAGCGGACAATGACCTTCAATAGCTTTAAAATGGCTTTTCTGCCCAGTTCATCCCTCTCTCTCTCTCTCTCTCTCTCTCTCTCTCTCTCTCTCTCTCTCTGTCTCTCTCTCTCTCTCTCTCTCTCTCTCTCTATGTGTGTGTGTGTGTGTGTGTGTGTGTGTGTGTGTGTGTGTGAGAGAGAGAGAGAGAGAGAGAGAGAGAGAGAGAGAGAGAGAGAGAGAGAGAGAGAGAGAGACAGAGCTGAAGAGAGCTAATACAGAGTGACAGGTCTTTCATGCAGTGATGGTGATGGTAAAAAGAGAGATCCACTCAACCCACAGTGCCGCACACATAGGGTCAAACACACACATACACGGACAAACAAAAAAAACACACACACACACACACACACACACACACACACACACACACAGTAAAAAAAGCACATTATTACAAAAAAGGTAGCCACACAACAACCACAATTTAGTCTCAATTTCTCAATTGTTTACCCCAGCAGTCAGCCTTCACTCATCAGGAGAGATGCTCACACACACACACACACACACACACACACACACACACACACACACACACACACACACACACACACACACACACACACACACACGTACTATCTTTGTGGGGACCTGTTATTGACATAATGCATTCCCTAGCCCCTTACCCTAACCTTAACCATCACAACTAAATGCCTAACCTTAACCCTTACCCTCACCCTAACCATAACCTAATTCTAACCCTAATCCTATAACCAAGTCTTAACCCTCAAACAGCCCTTTAAAGTTGTGGGGTCCAGCATTTCGGCCCCACAAAGCTGTCCGGACCCCACAAGTATACTGTATTCCCGGTTTTTGGACCCCACAAATATAGTTAAACAAGAACCCACACACACACACACACACACACACACACACACACACACACACACACACATTCCTGGAAGTCAGACAGCAGAGTGCTCACGCTTTTTAGTTTTATTGACCTGTGGATGTTTGATATTTGACCTTCTAATGTAAGACCTCTCACTCTAATTGTCTTTCTCTTGCACACAGTGACACACATTATCATTTACTATTTTGCATATATTTCAGATAGGAATGATAGTTTTCTGAAATATTTCAGATTGTATTTAGTCTCTCTTACATTTTTTTTTAAAACAAGAGACTGGCTCTGGCTGTTGCTCTAAATGTATTATTAGTTCACCTACATACTGCACATGGCTCATTCCCTCACTCAACTCTCTTTTTGACCTTGACCAAAAACAGGTAGCCTACTTCTTTTTAATTTTATAATAAGACATTTATGTAAAATAGACCATATTTTAGAGACAACTGTTTAAGTTTTACTTTCCTGTTGAAGTAAAGTTGCTTTATATTACAATTCATTCTAATATCTGTAATGCTATTTATTTAGTCTCAGGCTGGTTATGATAAACAATTACAAACCTTCATGCATACACAACCACATATGCCAATAAATGCAGTCATTCAGTCAGTCACGCACAAATGCATACACACACATACAACACTGATCAATTGTTGCCCTCAGGCTGTAGTGGCTTGCAGTGACTGAGGAGGGAGCCTGGTTAACACCCAGTGGTTCACCGCAGTGCAGTGTGTATTCATTTACAATAGTTCTCTCCATCACAGAGACCAGCCACAGAAACACTCTTAATGTATCATATTATTATAAGTGCATGCTGTTCAGTTCTAACCAAACCCTTTCATCGCAAAAATGAAAGATGTAAATTCAGAAGCAGATAACCAGAGAGGTTGAACAGGGTGAAATTAACCCATGTTGAAAATTTTATTCATGTTTAGAAGAAAGTGAGTGACTATGTCAACACTTTCAAAAACAGTGATCTTAATCATAACTGCTATTGAATTATGAAACTCAAGATTATACAGCATCAGTTCCATTGAAGCATTGAAAAGCATTTGTTTTACCCATTTCTTTTTCTTTACAAAGATGGTCATGTGCAAGAAGTCCAGGCTTTATGCAGAAGCAAACACAGCTACACCCTTTTATGTAATCATGTAGAGGCAAAGAAAAAACCTGGGGGTAGTACAGAGGGAAACACAAAGAGGTACACAGATGAAAAAGAAAATAAGAGGCACCGAATGATTATCAGATGGTTCTACGAATAAAAATGGAAATTAGTGATGCAAAGGGAGAAACAGAACAGCTGTCCACTGTCACAAAGGTCATGATGGGAGTTAGCAGTAGTCTGAAGGTTGGAGAGGAGAGGGGATTTTAACAGGAAGGTTTAGAAAGGGAAATACTTTACTACTAACAGCTACTGCTGAGGTGCCCTTGAGCAAGGCACTTAACCTTCTAACTGTAAAAAGCAGAGCCAACAGCAGAAGGCTGCAGTTACACTGGGCTTTACCTCAACATGAATTTGTCTGACTGCATAAACAAAAAGCAGGGCGGTTTTAAGGAGCCACATGCTTGCTCAACAAAACCCTTCATAAAGGTGAAAATACGATGATATTGTCATGATCTCACTTCCTATTCTCCCCCGTAAATCTGTGAGATAAGATCACATCTTCTGTGGGACATCAGTGTGTTTCCCTCTCTCCAGCATCACAGTGATAATGAAAACCAGCCATTACACAATGACACAGTGGTTTAATTCTCATTACAGAGATATATCATATCGACATATCCATGATGTGCCTTAAAAACAAATAAAATAAACTATTCTAAATTAAAATACGACTGTTTTAGATACACAGGTCCTGCTCGTCTATTTAAGATTACTACTCTGCATCTTTGCGATACTGCACAGTATTTAAAGAGCAACTTGATCTGAGCATCAAAGCTCTAAAGCATCTGAAAATATTTTACTTAGTACAACAACAAAAAACACAATATAACTGTTTCAAGTGCAAAGCAAAGTAGGCTAAAATGTCCTACAATGTCTTATAAGTGCCAACCCATTTGGGATCATCCGAAAATTCCAATACCTGACGAAAATTCCAATACCTGAATAATCAATTAATCCATCAACAAAAATGATTCTGCACTATTTTGATAATAGATTCATGATTTTGTAATTTTCCAAGCAAAATGTCAAACACTGGCCAGAGGATTTTGTCATGTAATGGTAGAAAACTTTTGGTTTTGGACTGTTGGTCAAATAAAAAAAAAAAGAAGCTATTTAAATACATCACCTTGAGTTGTGGGACATTATATTTAGCATTTTTCACTATTTTCTGACATTTCATAGACAATAAATAGAAGAAAAAAAATCAACAGATTTACCGATAAGGAAAATAATCATTAGTTGCATTGCATTAGTTACAAGAGAGTTCAAAACATATTTTCTCTACTCATCATCCTTTGGCATGATGCATGGTCACAAATCGCCACTGAAAATATTGAAATAAAGCAGCGGCCACTACTTTGTCTATATAATATGGACCTGTGTTTCACAAACAGTGGTATTTTCCTTTGAGCAGTATAAGTGCAAATGTAATTAATACTTTCGTCATGTAAGTTTTCAAGATATATAACCAGCATTAAAGCTTTAAAAAAAAATACTTCTAACCAGTCTTTAAAGCATAAATCTAGTGTAGCTCAATATGGCATGTCACGTTGCTCCTGACATTCACCAAAACCGCTTCAGTCCAACTCTGTGCAGCACTATCAACTGACACAGTGCAGGTCAGTGAGGAAGGAAATGTGCATGAATAAGTGTGAGCTGGGCCTCTGATCTGATCCAGGGTCAGTGAAGAACAGTGGCCAGTAGAGGGCAGCAGACCGCTGTATCAGTGTCGGATGGTTCCTCATTCAAACTAGCGTGCGCTGTATCTGCATCCAGCGGGTGAGTTGTTGGTTGTAGTGCGCCTGTTGCAGAGGCTTCATCCAAAGCAGAATGAGTCAGACATGTTCTTGATGTGACTTGTGCCAAAGCTTCATTCATTATTTACAACAGTTATATATTAGAAGTCCTCATGTGCAATTTTATGTACAAGAAGTTTAGAAATGTGTATCTTAAACAATTATGTAAAACAAAGTAGATTTCTCCTTCTCACATCATCCACTTCTGTCTGTATTTTTTTACAAAGATTAACAACATTCACATACAGTGTTCTCATTTCAGAGTTACTCTATTGTTAAACTAATGCTTTTGTTATTAATAATATTAATAATACTACTTTGACATTGTGCGTTAAGAAACTGGATTGATGATGTAAGAAATTCAGAGAAGACAATAATATATTTTACCACATTTACCTTTCGGTATAATAGTACGTAATCCATGTATTTTTATGAATTACGTATGTATAAAACTATGTGCATCCTCAGTCTTTGTGATCAGTGTTTTGCATTGTACATTTCCTAGTGCATACAAATTTCCTGCAGCACTGCAGCATCTTCGTATATTACCGCATCCCCTCGCTCTCCCTGCCTCACTCTCCCTCCCCTATATCTCCTCTGTCACTCAACCTAACCTCTAAAGTCTTTCTAGGAACCCCTTTTTTGTCTCTTTCCATCATGACAAAATTACAAAATTCAACTTTTTTTTCCCACTCATCTCCTGTCTTAATTTTTGTCTGTCCGTCACAGTTTCTGTCAATCTCCACAATCCTGTAAAATCCTTCCTTTCAATCTCCAACACTTCTTTGTCCTTGGTTCATATTGTTCCAAAGCTACATTTCATTATGTTTGATCACCTCTCCCTTCACTTCATCGTACATGATCTGTGCTCCAAGCTCAGCATTTACTCTTATCCACATCTAATAGTACAGTATATGTGATTATGAGGAGTCTGTGTCTCTCCAACTCTTCCCAATGCTCCCTCTTCCTAACAGGGTGAGGCGCTCATGTGCATGTGTGTGTGATAGTGAGGGGGAGGTACAGGCGATGGAGGCATGGCCATGGGAAGAGCCTGGCCTTGGGGATGTGAGGAGTGCGACCTGGTGAGGGTGTGTGTGGAGGGGTAGCCAATAGACTGTGGGGGAATTTGGTAACTCCCTGCGGAAGAAGACCCAGAAGGCGGGCCACCCTGGCCTTGGAGACTGCTTTTGGGCGGCGCTGGGGGTGCCTGGTTGAGCTGAATGGAGATGTCGCTGGAAGCATTGGAGGTGCTGCGGCCTCGCTTCGGTGGAGGCCAGGAGGATTCTGGGTGGAGGAACTGACCGCTGTAGTCGCTGCCCTCGGACAGGCGGGGGCGGTAGAGTGCAGGGTGGGGGCGGAACATCTCTTCCTCCGCGTAGCGCTTCATAAACAAATAGACTGACATCACCCCAGCCCCCTGAGACAGTGGGTGAGAAGAGGAAGCAGGAAATGATGAGGGGGTAATAAGATGCAACAGGGAGACAGACACAAAACAATTCAAAGAAATATTAACAAGTGATGGCTGGGGGAATTAGATTAAAAGTGACTAATAGGCAAGAAGTGTAAAAGGGAATGTACAAAGTAGAGAGGTGAAAGTATGTGCTTTTGATTTGGAAAGATGAGGGTACGCTTTAAGTTTAAGCGAACGAGACAGATAGGCAAAAGAAGGAGACAAGAGTGTGGAGAACAGGGGAGAAAGGAAAGGAGAGAGGAGATGAGTGTCCACTGCATCACATTAAGAGCAGTGCTGCTGATGATGGGAAAGAGACAGGAGGGGCAGAAAGAGCAGGGAGGGGAGATGGGAAGATGAGCAGAAGATTCACATGAAACCTCACCACGCATGACATGAACACACACACACACGGAGCTCAGATTGACCTCTTTGAGTAAGAAGGAAGAGGCAGCGAAGGCGAAGGACCAGCCATAGTGGTAGTTGAAGAACTGCTCGGGCTCTCTGGGCCGGTTCATCACCTCATCATTAATACTGGAGATGTAGAGCACCAAGCCCACCACCAGACTGAGGCCTGCACACAGCACATTAACAATGACAGTGAGTCAGAGAGAGAGAAAGAGAGTCAGATACAAGAGAGAGAGAGGAGGTCATTATATGGCAATCCAGACAGCTGCACCAGTGGGGAACATGAGGGTTTAAGAGACACAGAGAGAGAGAGAGAGAGAGAGAGAGAGAGAGAGAGATGGGATGTGGAGTGACCACACCAAGCAATTAGCCTCCAAAATTCTAACATTAATAAAGAGATGGGAGAGAGACCAGAATGAGTGTATATCATAATTAAGATAAAGAGATAAAGATTAATGACCTGCAGAGATGAAAAAACTTTAAACTGAAATTTTTCCCCCGTAGAAGCAAAAGCAAGATGCCCTTTTGTGTGTGTGTGTGTGTGTGTGTGTGTGTTGGGAAGGACTCTATGAGCGTCTTGGCTTCCTTTCTCTCCTGCAACAACCCTGTATCATGTAAAATTACATTTCACTACTAATTTATTTATTTATTTTGCCAAAATTCATTTTTAGAGAAACAGAGTTTCTGCCTAGATTATGTTTGGCATGATGTTGATGATGTATGTAGTGGTACATTTTTAGTGTGTGGTTGTGGCAACATAAGTACTTTGGTTAAGGTTAGACTGTGGTTACGGGTAATTGTTAATAAAGACCTTGTGCTTCAAACGACTGCTGACTTTATCAATATTTAACCATCATCTTTCACGAACCTTAACTACTACTATCCTTTGAGTGCCCAAATATAACCCTGAAAAAGTTGAATAATGCTTTAGTTGCTATGAGTGGATGTTGTATTGTAGGATGTTATGAAATCCTGCATGATTGCAGGATAAAATTTGGAAATGTCAGCGAGCGTTTTGCATGAACATTGGGTCAAAAAACCTTCATTATAACATGTTATCATGATGGGGATTAACATCATAATTCAGGTGGTATACTATTCTCTTCAACATATTTGCAGTTTCTAATTAGTACCATATTAAAGTGCCCATATTATGAAAAAAACTAGGGCTGTCAATCGATTAAAAAATGTAATCTAATTAATTACATACTCTGTGATTAATTCATCGAAATTAATCGCATACATAATTAACGGTGCCAGAACCGATACTTTTTAAGAAAGTAAAAAAAGAAAAGAAAAAAAAAAGGGTACTAAACAACAGTTGGTGACATTAAAGAACGGCTTGTTTATTGCTAAGGCCATATGGTCAAAATTAAATGATTTAATAATAATGTATAACAATAACAATAACTTATTTCACTAGTAAATTGCTGTTGAACGACAAAAACAACAACCAGATAGGAAAAGGACATTTACAATAACTTCAAATGCACCATGAGGCTGTAGTTTACCAATTTCATTGAACGCACCGTCTGTGTTGTTTCTCCGACGGCAGCTGCAGATTGTTACATCCCAGTGTTGAATCCTCTACAGTAAAACACAGTCAAACTTTACACCGTTTAGCGTTAGCTGTCAGCATTTTAACCATGTTTAATCCAGCTACTAGCTAGCGGTAGGCTAACGTTAGCTGCTGTTTAGTATAGTGTTAACTGGCGTCACGTGCAGCGGGGTTTGTGTTTCCTGTAACGTCTGTTTCAGAGCATCAGAGAGAAGCGCAGACATATCAGTGGCACCAGATTTTCGTCTGTATGCAAACGTCAATATGGAATGGATTAATCTGCGTTAATTTTTTTAACACGTTATTTTTTCTCAGATTCATTAATCGAAATTAACACGTTATTTTGACAGCCCTAAAAAAAACACTTTTTCTGGGATTTGGGATGTTATTTTGTGTCTCTGGTGCTTCCACACGCATACAAACTTTGAAAAAAAATCCATCCATGCTGTTTTGAGTGAGATACAGTTTCTGAATGTGTCCTGCCTTCAGTCTCCAGGTGAGCTGTTCATCGACACGGCTTGTGACATCACAAGCCGAAATGAGCTGGCTAACTGCAACCGTTAGCTCGTAGCATTAGCGTTAGTGTTAGCATGCTAACACTAATGCTAACGCTAGCATGCTACCTCATTCTCAATAGCAAAGCACTGCTACAACACACACAAGTTCACCATAATCTACAAAAGAACTACTTACATGATGTTAGAAGTCTCCCAGCTAATCCTGCCTTGTAACTGACCGAAGTTGGAGAAACAGCCTTTCTTTTACCATCTATGGAGCTAGCTAGCTGACATGATCTACATCTGAGCTACTGCGGTTGTGCGAGTGCAATCAAAGATAGTACAGAAGAAGAAGAAGAAATGAGGTCTCACTCTGTAGCTAAAACAGAGACCAGGTGAAAAGAGGATCTGCAGCAGTGAGAGAGAGCTGTGCAGTACAACAAAAATATGGTGTTTTTTGAAAATTAAACCATGTAAACCTATTCTGGTACAACCTTAAAATACAATTATGAACCTGAAAATGAGCATAATATGGGCACTTTAATGTAATTTCTAGGAGACAGGGCTCCCTGCAGATCAACATTTAAACTAAACAATGGTCTTTCCTTTACTTATCCCAAGAGACAAAGTACTTTAATTGAATGTAATGTCATATTCTAATTACTGACTGAGCTTGTGCATTTATAACATGGTTGTTCCTGAAAATCACAATCAAGTTATGTTTCAAAAAAAGAGCGACAAACATTGAAAAGAGGTAAAAATGTGAAAGTGGCTTGACACAGTTTTTAAGACCATTTAGTAAGAAGTTACATGCGTGTGTGTTACAGGACTTGTCGAGTACAATCATCATAAGGAAAACCAGAATGGGCTTTCAATAACCCTTTTTACCCAGAAGCAACAGATACAAAATTAAAACCCCTTCCTCCGAGAACACTCACATGCTCTCCACTCTGCTTCAGAAATGTTAAATTCATGAGATACAACATATGGCCAACATCGAAGAATCAATATTCAAAGAAAGCTGCATGCTGTAAGCAGCAAATATGAGTATTTTTAGCTTTCACTGCAAAATTCAAATGTACCACCGGGCTGTCGTGCAGTAATGTCCTTCGCTATAAACAGTTAAGAGGTTGTGTTGTCAATTTAAAGTAGAAAAGCACAGAAAATGCAGAAACCATGCTGCTGTCAATCCTGCAGAGGAAGTACATCTTTATCAGCAAAACAATTAAAGATTAACAGAATAAACAAGATTAAGATAAACAAGCATGTGCATGTGCACACTAAGAGCAGATGAAGTAAAAGAAAGGGTGTGCATGTGTGTGAAACAAAAGGAAGAAGAAATAGAGGTACATTTTGTGTCTACAAGTACACATGCATATGAAAGATGTCTGTGGGGTACGAGAGCAATTAAACCATACTTGAACAGCTGTGGCTCCATGCTCTGAATTCTGTAATATTAACCAGAACACAACCGACCCAAAACACAATATTTACCAGACCGCGTTGTCAGTGATGCCAGCCGAATAGGCTCATATCACTCAGTATATCACAAACATCACCACATCTACAGTGACTCAGATACTGAAAGAATATACTCTGAATGAAGCAGTGAGTAGGAAATGAGATACAGTAAAGCAAAGAAAACTGAGAGGCTGGGTGAACAAGAGAAGGGGGGGAGGCGGAGGGAAGAGGGATGATTAGGGAAGGCAGTGTTTAGAGAGAGGGGCTTAGTGCAGCAGAATACCTAACCGCTGAAAAGCATTTTGATACACGTACCCATTATTATCACCCTATTATCAAAATACCTCATGAAGTGAAACACTGCAACACTTCCAGCACAGGCTATAAACATTACATTACCCATGTTACATAACACCTATTATTTTGCTACATTCTTTATCAAGTACGCAATGGCAAAGTCAGTAGCTACCGTGGCGGCCCCCGTTTGATGCTCCTCTCTGCAGCGCTGCTTCCTTCTCAAACATGTCAAGTGAAACAGCCTTCAGAGAACATGAGCTCAAATTTGTCTTTACACCACACACAGAGGACAAGAAGTAGGAACATTACAGCCACCTGATGTTCAAGAAGGACTACACTAATGCAGAAGCTGAAAGACCTGCTCGTGATACTGTGGGAATTTTGCATGTATTTTCAGAAGTTTCACAATCCCTAGACGTAGTCCCAAATTCATAATTTCACACATAAAGCCTGTTTAGTTTCAAAGTAATGCAAGTCAGAAGAGCAGGAAACTCTCCCCCTGCGGTCACTAAAACTAATCTAGTCACCTTTTCTGATGACAACCTACATACCTGCATCATACACTAAAAATAGAGCCGTGATGGAGTGTCTCCATGTGTGACCACAGGACACACCAGGCTGCTGTAATCAATCACAGAGCGAAGGTGTGGTGACAGTGGGACTTGAGTAATAGCTCCCACCTGAGAGGATGAAGAAGATGCCAGACACAAAGGCCAGGATGGTGCGCTGAGGCCGGATGTGTCCGATGTTACTGATGACAAAGGCCGTGAAGACAAAGAGCAGTGACACCATCGGGAAGGGCGTGGCCGTCCGCACCATCTCTATAGGGAGGAGAGGTCACTGTATTAAGCAAAGCTGATGTAATTTGTCCTTAAACTGCTGGGAATGGTGAATGATAATGTCTCTGAAGAAAAGTGAAAAGTTTTTGCTGCCACACTTTGCTAGGAAGTTACAACAAAACATAGCGACATGGTTGTAAACCTATAAGATTACAGAGAAACATCACAGAATTTCAGCTTTTTGTTTATTATTTTATCAATATGCTCTTTGAATATTTATTCCATTCCAAACCAGCAATTAGAAAATGATGCTGGCGATGAACAAATGACAACTCTTGATGTTAAAATGTTAACTTTTAGGATTTTTTTTTCTATCAGTAGAATCCATTTGGAATATTTCCAAATGGATTCTACTGTTAGATAAATTGAGAACTTTAAGATAGCAAAACTCTTTCTTGTTTTCTGGATCAAATAACACTTTTAGAATGTTCCTGTTCTATTTCAAATTAAGTTTACTTTAACTTTTTTGTAAATCCCTTAAAACACATCTTTGTTCATGAGGATGATCTGGTTTCTAAATAAAATAAATCTTAAATCTTATTTTGTCCAACCAACAGTCCAAAACCCAAATATTTAGTTTACAGTGATATAAAGTAGCACATCTTCACAGTTGAGAAGCTGCAACAAAAGAATTTGGGCTGTTTTTCTTTTATCAAAATAGTAATATTATCTTCTGTCGACCCACTAATAGTTGCAGTTCTAAAATTATGTTAAAATTTCAGTACCCACGATTAATCAGCAGGGGGACTCTGCAGTTCCTCTCATACAGCAGATAATGTGTAATGTCACTGGGCTGTTGTATGTTTAACTCACTGAGGATATTTGCAGTGTTTTCAGTGGTGATCTCGATATCGGGTTCAGTGAAGTACTCAGACGCAACACATCTCCCGTTCTCTGCTCCTGAGAGGAAACACATATACACAAAAAGGAAAATGTTGGGGTTTGCTTTTAGGATCAACGTCAGTGATGCATGAGGAAACAAAACAAAACCACAAAAAAGCATGTGGGTCTCTGCAGTCCTGCTTACAGGTAACGATCATGTTTTGTGACAGCTATGATTTTGGAGGCCAGAAGCTCGCTTTCTCTCTTTTCTCCCTTCACTGCTCTCTCACTCTGCTGCTTTTTTTTTCAGTGTGTTTGTCGCTGTGATGATTTGGACATATGCACACACATGGTGTGTGCGTGTGTGTGTTTGTGTGTGTGTGTGTGTGTGTGTGTGTGTGTGTGTGTGTGTGTGTGTGTGTGCGTGCACACCTATCTGTCTTCTACAGTCATATTTTCATTTTTGAATGTGAATATTCAAACATGTTGTTGTATCTTCCTACCGGCCACAAAGCAAACTCTCCAGAGGCCTGAATGCAGCGCCATCTTCACCTCCATGCTCTGGTTCTGCTGCAGGATGATGCCCTCCACCATGATCAGCCAGTAGTCTGTGGACACGGCCACCCCCACCAGCAGCAGCCCGCAGGCTCCGAACACTGTGGACAGGATGGTCAACGCACGGCTACTGCACGAACTCATCTGGAGGGCGGAACGAAGGAGGGAAGGGTGTTAGAGAAGAGGAGGAATGACACGTCACAACTGCGGAGACACAAATGTAGGTACATTTGGACAGGGTCATGGAGGGAGGTCATGAGGAACAGGGGGAAACACTGAATGTGACGTGATCACATCCAAACTGTATTGCTGCTATTGGCTATCTTCCTGTCTTGCCTTGTTATTCGTAAAGATGAGTTAGTGACACATCCAGTGGCAACCAATCCTGATAAAGGTTAGAGAGAAGTTATCGCAACAGAGAATGACTTTATGTGAACCACTGAACTTAGGCAAGGCCTAAGAGATAAATAGTAAAAACACACACACACACACTCAGATCAGGAGAGCTTTTGTGTGACTCACACATGGTCTTTCTGTGACTTAGTTCCGGTTGACGGGGAAAGACTTCACTGCAAATCCTTTGAGCACACTGTCTGTATGCATTTGTGAGGTTCTGTGCATGTGTGTGTGTGTGTGTGTGTGTGTGTGTGTGTGATTGTTCAGCCACTAGTCTTTGCTTAATTTGGGCTGCTGTGTAGTATCATCAGCTTAACAACTAATGGAGAACAAATGCATGTGGAAAACACAAAGCGGGCTGGTGTTTACTGTAAACACCCTCATTTTGTCGAGTTATTAAGCACATTGTGCGTTACACTGGGAGGATCATTACTGTAATGCAGCTGATCTCATATCTTCATTTTTAAGAGGTTAGCTTCACTCTTGTTTGATTATTTTCGGACGTGTTTGGGTGTCTCTCTTGTTCAAATTTACAGATTTTATTCCATATATGGTAGATACATTGGATTTTTTTCAATTTATCCAGGTTTATACCTGGTGGTCATTGTATTAGGCACTACTAGCTATACTATGGGACCACCTTTAGTTCTTTCAGCAGGAGCTTGGCCCATGATGGTGGCATCTCTCAGTGCCTGCATGTATGCTGTATCACATTGCATCTCACAGGCTGTGCAGGCCATTAAAGTACACTTATGTGACTTTGAATGAAATGTGACACTGTAATAACAGGCTGGAAGAGACCAATTATGAGCACAAAGCAATGCACCTGCTCTGCAACGAGGTATAAATCATTACACATACTGTGCTGTTTGCAGCCTGAACTGTGTACAAGAGGCAGATGGAGCTTTTACACCAAATATCTGACCCTTACTGTCACAGAATAATTGATATTAGTTCTAACAGAAAATGTTTTTCCTCCTCTCTTCGTCCAGTACGTAACTTCTCAGGCTTCAGCCTCTTGTTCTTACAGTAGCTGACAGGCGTAAAATCAGGCATGTTCTTCTGCTGATGTAACACAGCTGCTGCTTCAATGTTTGAAAAGATATGTTTGAGCTTTTCCTCTGCATATCGCTGTTGTGCTGAGCTGTTATTTGGATACTTGTGCTTGGCTGTTTGACTGTCATTAATAAAAATGTTCACAGTGCAGCAGCAGATTCCTTTTTGCAGTTTCTTGTATAATTCTCTGTAAATCCTCACCTGTGTATTATTAAATACATAACATTTAGTGTAACGGACACTGGACTGCTGTTCCTTGTCACTGTCTTGTGGAGTGAACCATTTGCACAAAAAATGTATGGTAAAATGGTTAGCCATGGTTAAGCTAACTAATTCAACATTGACCATTTATCAGGCACTTAAGAGAGCTTTTGAGGAAGGAAAATGAATGCCAAATTAATGACTTAAACATGAGAACCACTTTATTCTTTTTCTGGTCTTTCTTTGTAAGACAAGCCTTTGAGTCTTTAAAGAGCACAGTTATAATAGATACAACCATTCTGCTGGGGAATGAACTCTTAAAGATTAAGCTTGGCCTCATCTTATCTGGACAGCTATTGTGCAAGACGTGACCATTATAGAAGTTGCTTCCGTTTCTATGCAGCACCGAGGATAAATAGAGCTTCTTTTGTGAGGAAGCGTGTAAGAACAGAGCTAGCTGGTGGTTAAGGCTATGCATCAGAGAAATCCTCTGAGAAATGACAAGTTTGGGCATGTTAAGGCTGAAAGAAGCATGTGAAGCACAGGGCGAGTTACCAATATGAGGGGGAAAAGTATGACCAACCACTAACATTCCCACAGACAGATTAAAGATGGAAAATCAGGGCGATCAAAAGACAAAGGTACAAGATTTACAGATGGCAGGATATATCCATCTGAGACACAAAGGCACAGAACTAAAGATGTCTATGAATTCCTAAGTTTCACACCAAGGTTTCTTTAATTTGTCTTCTTTAGTCAGAGGTTGTGAATCATACAGCAGGCTAGAAGTGGCCACTGCTGCTGCTGACACTTGGAACTGGTGGACAAGAGTTTGAGCCAGTGTGATTGAAAGAGTTTGAGGTAGTCTCCGTAAAAACTAAAAACAACTCACTGAAATTACATGAAATAACCAAAGGCACATAGGAGGGGGGGGATATAAAGATTAGCAGAGAGGAGTGGGAATGAACAATCACACCTTCCAGCAGTTGGATGGTGTGCCAAAGTGGTCAGGAATGAGTGAGAATAAGTTGGAGTTGCAACCCAGCAGACATGAGTGGAAGGGCCTGAGTGGCTCTTCCAGACTTGTTCAGCACCACGGACAGCACCCTCATCTCACTCATATACTGTAGACTGCACCATCAAACTGAAAACGTGAAATACATCCTGCTGGATCATAATGGATTTGGACACAAACGAGAGGAACAGATTCACCTTTTCGCCACCCATGTATTGTGTTCACATCATCCCTCCCAAAAATGTAAAGAGCTGTTGCAGCTTTGGGAGAAATAGCCATTGTAGACTTGAGATTGAGATTCAGCAGAAGAAGAAAAAAATGCTGTTAGATTTGTGATAACAATCCCATTTTAGTGCTCTGAGACAGGCCCCTCAGCTCCCTCACCCCGAAAGTAATGAGCCAATTGAATTGCCTAGATAGGTGCCACAAGGGGGACAACAGGTTTAATTCTCTCTAATCTGTCACAATCTACAGACTGACATCACCTCAGGCAAGAAAGACACCAAGAGAAAGAGGGAGTGATGGGTGAGAGGAGACGATTCGGAGATGTGCTGAAGAAAAGAAAGCAGCAGCGAGAGGAGAGAGAGGAGGATGAAACTATGTTTGGAGAGTATTTAAGGCAGGGACATGTAGCAGATACAGGTTAACACAGGGAAAGACCTTGGCCCAAAAAATGTAAGGACTTCCCAACATATGCACGCGCACGACGGGGATGCGCCTACACCTGTGCTAAACTAACCACCTTGACTGTGCAGCGTCTCAAAAATCAGCCCGAGAGCAGGATGGAATCACTCAGTGGAAAATAAATGACTTCATAACGACTTAACGTAGATATCGTGACTCAATGGGTGGGTTTGCTCATGACTGCGCAGCCACACTCTGGTGAAACTCACACCATTTTCACAGAGCCGAGCAGGATAGTTAAACATCATATTTTCTGTAAACTACATGTACGTAAAGCGGGATCTGTATCCTGGTAGAGGGCTGACTGAAGCAGTGATGTGCGCAAATGATTGTTTAGAACCCCCCCCCCCCCCTACTGTCACACACACTCACACGCGGAGTTTGGAGATGATAAACATAGAGCAGGGAATATGTGAGCGACTCACACACAAAACTGGGATGAAATGGGGAGGGGGAAAAAAATGAAGAGCAGCTGAACGACTCGGCTTCCAGGTAATATTTAACTGTGATATCTCAGAAGAAAGATGAGCGGCTGTCTTTACGCTAACACGACATGAGGACACGTTATGAATGCTTTTCATAGCTGTCTTCACACACAAGAAACACACATACATTTTAAATGACTGAGTCAGGTTGAAAAGGCGCCATCGTCACAATTACTGCCAAGAAACGCACAACTGTAGTTATTTAAAAGGAGAAAAAAAAATTACTCACCCTGCCACGAGAGTCGTGCGCACACGTCAGTTGCCAAGAAACCTCACACCAGGGAGGCTTGGTGGATTTTTGGTCTGTCTTCTTCTCTCTCTCGCTTCTATGTGTTTTCCCTTAGGCCCCCTTACCCTTTCTCTAAATCCCTCACTCTCTCTTTCACTCAATCTGTCCCAGGCACTGCGGTGGATTGGTTCAGCAAGCTACTTTGGCTACAACAGAGACATAGCAGGAGCAAGAGGGAGAGAAGTGTTGGAGAGAGAGAGCGAGAGGGTGAGATAGTGAGTGAGCGCGCGCGCGCGAAAGAGAGAGAGAGACAGAGAGAGAGAGAGAGAGAGAGAGAGAGAGAGAGAGAGAGAGAGAGAGAGGCAGGGAGTCACGTTAAACTACTATTTCTCTTATCATATATCATTTTTTAAATGATTTTTTTTGTTTTTCTTTCATTATAATATACAGTAATGCAGTTGTATGATGTTGCATAATGTAGTGTATGTTATATATATAGTGTTGTGTAGCTATGTGCAAACATTTCTTTAAATTTATTTTATTGGTTAATTTTTACATTTTCATAATTGTTGTTTCCATTTACGTCATCATTTGTCCATTTTGTTTTATTATCAGCATGTCAGTCATCTGCCACACACAAATTGCACTAACCTGTAGGAGAGCTGCTCTACAAATAAAGTTTGATTGATTGAATGAAACCATTTCTTGTCTGTTTTCTTACATTTTTAAGAAATATTTTACTTACACTGTAAACCTCATAGGCTTACTTTATGCTTTGACAATGCTGTACTTAAATAATGATAAATAAAATAATGAATAAAATTTCACTTCAATTTAAACTTAAATCCAATTTACAGCATTGCACATCAAATAGACTATAAGTAGAAAACACAGTAGATCACCTGTCCTCTTAGTAGCTGCAGTTCATTCAAGATCTTCACTTTCATTTAAACCCACATTTTGAGTGCAGATGAATACCAGTTAAACTGCACAGGCAGTATACTCTGTCTCTCTTTCTCTCTTCATCCTTCTCCTCCTCTTCCTCTTGGCCCCCTCATCCTTTGTCTCCTGTGGTCCATGTCCCTTGGTCTATTTTTAGCTGGCTGGTGGAGGAATCCTTTATTTTTAGTAAGGATATCAATAGTCTACAGCACACTCTGACCTCAGGGCATGAGCGTGTGTGTGTGTGTGTGTGTGTGTGTGTGTGTGTGTGTGTGTGTGTGTGTGTAAGAGAGAGAGAGAGAGAGAGAGAGAGAGAGAGAGAAAGAGAGGGGGGGGTGAGGAGGGAGGGTGAGAATGAGAGATTAAGGCGAAATAGAAGGAGAACAGAGAGAGAGGTAGAGATAGAGGAAGAGGAGGCAGCAGTGAAGAACTGAAATGATATCATGTCAAAGTGACAATGAATGATGAACTGCACGCACGACTCCGATCGGAGAACGCTGGAGGTTCAGTTACATGAAGGCAGATACTGTCAAGGTTGGAGTAAAGGTTGTGGTGAGGAGTTTAAAATCAGGCAGTCGACATCAGGTGTACATTAAACAAACAGAGTAAGATTTATCTTTTCAGAAAAGTGGCATTCCATGTTTTATTTAAACTTTGAAATACCTTATTAGGTGTGAAACTGTCGGTTAGAAACACATCACAGACTATAAAAAGCCACATCTGCCCCCACAAAAGATATCTACATTAATTCTGTCATCACAAGAATCAATATGAAACCCATTAAATCCTTTTATCTTTAAAGTGGGATCTAATGTTTTGAAAATCATACAATTAAAATGTGAGAAAACTCTCACTTTCACTGCCTGAACACCATTATCAGAGAATATATACGTGTAAACAGATAATATTATTGATGCAGAGGCTAGGACAAGATAAGACATGATACTCGCATCAAAAGACAACAGTGGGTGGTATATCAAAGAGATGGCAGCAACAATAATAGATCTGACAATTAATCCACAGAGAATGACATAAAACAATGCATTAAAGCATTTACGGTGCAGCACTGACAGAAAAGACAAACAGAAAAGAAGAGAGATGAAGGACAGATAGAGAGGAAGAGAGGGAGGTAGAGAGGGAGATGGGAAGTTGATGAGATTTTAATGTGAAGGTCAACTTGTTATAACTCAGATCTCTATGGGGATATTAGTCCCATCATGATGCTGGAGGGGTTGGAAGGAGGGAGGGAGGGGAGGAGGTGGGCAGGGCAGAAGGTTGGAGGAGGTGGGAGTGTAAGGCTGCTTCAGAAGAGGAGGAGGAAGTGAAAGTGAGACGCCTGAGAGGTAGTTTTGCTGGTTCGACAACTACAGTATCACAGTAAATAGAGGGGTCAGCATCTTCTGTGTGTGTATGTGTGTGTGTGTGTGTGTGTGTGCGCACATGCTTGAGATTGCACTTTTGAGTGCAAGTATGTGTGAAAGTGAGGGAGAGGGAGTGAGCGTGACAGAGAGGCGTTAGGAGGAGACAAAGCGAGAGGCTCTTCTGCATGTTTGTTTCTCAGCAGATTCGCACAAAATCACAGAATGAAACACTTCACTTGTTCTCGTTTCATGATTTTTTCAGTAAGTTTATTTCAACATTTTTTCCAGCAGATAAAAACAGAAGTTAACTAACAGATACATAAATGCATACATTATCTATTTTATTATATATTATTGATTGTGTTGCCTATCGTTATTGTGTGTTGTCACATTTGACCTCAAGTCAAACTGAGCTAAGGCGATCAGATGAAATGCCCTTTTACAGTTGGCCACTATTAAAGGGACACACACATGCGCACTTAAAGCAAATCTGTATGATTTTGCTCCTCTGAATGATGGTGTGAAATAACCAGCTGGTTTGTGAGATAAGAGCACTGAGATGGGATTATTAAACTGTATATTTGCAGGCACTTGCCCTGCTCAGATAGTGTTTAATGACAGTGCTGCTATTATTTTTCCATGTATTGAACAGTCCCAGTGAGCCTCACTTTTAATTACGCCTAATCAATGCTGGGAGTACGTCATTACACAGCAAAAAGCTTCATGGTATACACCACGAAAATAATACTTGTACGGTATCTGTACAAGCTTCTTGAAAACATTATTAAGAGGCATATTTTCTAAATTGCAAATACATATTTTAGTGTTGTATGATGTCATTAAGGAGCACAGATACTGTAGGCCCGCAGCTTGCTCAAGAATATTAGAGAAAAAAAATCATGTGAATAAAAGATGATGCAGCCCAAACTGTGGCAGTGATGTGAGGGCTTCCTCCCAGTGACAATAGAGCCAGGCAGAGTGGGCATGAGCTGGGGTGAGGCAGCACTGCAGCCTACATTAACTGTCACATCGTGCCTGGTGCATTGTTTCAGCATCACTGTGGTTCGTCTGAGGTCACCGGTGTGACGTTAAACTGAGAGTTCAGGCCAGGCCAGAGGAACCTCACTGAGCTCTTCCACAGGATGCCAGTCTAATGAATAAAAAAGGCTACTTGCTCAGTTTGCATCATCAAAGTGTCAACACTCTCTCACACACACACACACACACACACACACACACACACACACACACACACACACACACACACACACACACACACACACACACACACACACACACATAGAGTGAGATAGATATTTAGAAAGACACAATATAGTGCTTCTGATGCTGAATTACTGTACTGTGTATAAATGTATTTGACCTGCTAAGAAACATTTTTGTATTCATGAACTGTAAAATGATTAAAAAGTGACATATTTTGCCTGCTATCTGGCCTGTAGAGCTGTATGAGAAAAACCTGACTAGTATTTGTTTTGTAAAATACAGCTTCTCAATACACAAGATGATTCTAATCAGAGTAACAAAATCTTTCTTTAAATAAATTGGTTGTAAAGTTACACTGGTATATTTCCTTGGATAATCTACAACTCTGGAAACTAGTGTGTCAAAGCAAATCATTCTAAAACACTGCATGCAAAAGAGATTTATTTCTCGAGTTCATACTACAATACTCTTATATCAAATTAAGGGATGTCTTCGAAAAAAACTCTAAGATGGAAATCTAAAGCATAATACTGGCTTTGTTTGCATTGCTGCAACATATTCTGTGACTATCAATCGATATAATACATGCATCAAAGAGAGTGCATGAATATAAAGGTGTCTTGGCATTTTCATGTAAACGTCAGAATTTGGTTATGAGAGGTGTCTTTAATACTCGTTGCTAGCTCTCATGTTCAAATTCTTTGTTATAAAATACTATTAGGGGGATTACCAGGGTATTTTGTGTACCCTCAGAGAGAAATGTTTGCAAGTGGAGAAGCCATTTTTAAACAGCGGTGAGAGGCGAGGGGGCAAAGTCTGGGTTTTGGAAGGTGAAGCCCTGGAAGTCTTCCAGGTTGATGGCTGCTAGTATATCCGGGTCAGAGGGAGTGAGAGCTGGTGGAGCTGCTGTGAAGAACTTGTCGAAGTTTTCACCTTTTCTTCCACCCTGATGAAGAAAAGGAGAAGATTAGCATGCACATCCACACATTTGTGATGATTACTGATTGCATAGACACCCTCACCCTCCTCCTGAAAAAAGACATAAGAGAAGCCAAATTATAAAAAGACTCCACCTACGTATCTCTTTTTCTCACCCACACCCTTGTTTTCTCTCGAAGGAGCTCTCTACCACACCTACTGCAGGAAGGAAGCTGCTCACGTCTCCTTTCCTGCTCCTTGACAGCCATTGTGCTGGATGATATGATTCTCATTTGGCTAATGGGCCTGGCCTCTAACCCCTGAGCATACTCAGCTCACTCAAGGCACACCTCACCATTGGCCAGCGGGCCACAAACTGGCGTGTAGCAGGCTAATGATGACATATATTTGCATATGGGAGGAGTAGGCAGGACCTCAAGGTCAGGGGGTTCTGTATGTTATAACTGGACTGTCTGATCCTCAAAGCCCATCTCTAGGAACCAGCAGAGGTGATGAAAGAGAGAAACAAGAGGGGAACAGGGTAGAGGGAGGGAGGGACAAGGCCATTTGAACAGAGAGAAGAAGAGGGGATGAAATGGCAAACACAATGAGGACGGCTGAGAGAGGACGCATGCAGGGAAATGAGGGAAAGCGTGGGAGTTTGAGAGAGAGGAGACAGATGGAAGAAAGTGACTGTTTCAATATCCTAAAAGTGTCTTTGGAAAGACAGAGACAGAGGAAAAAAAGAAAGAAAGAAAGAAAGAAAGAAAGAAAGAAAGACAGAAAGAAAGAAAGAAAGACAGAAAGAAAGAAAGAAAAAAGAATCTGTAGTCCATCTGTTCAACTGACAGTTCTGGGTTTGAAGGGCGCCGGGATCTCCAGTCTCTCCAGACGGTCCCAGTCAATCCAGCAGAAGAATGGATGCTCCCTGATTTCTCTCTCTCCATCCTGTCCTCCACCCAGACGCTTGGCCGGGTGCTTCGTCAGGAGCTTGGGAAAGAGTGAAGAAAAAGGAGGGAAGGAAAAAGAAAAGAAAAATATTGTGGTAATCATGGGATACAGGTGAATTATACCTGCTCTGCAATTCGAACTCAATATTATTTAAATGTATTATAAATGTTATATGAGGTAATGTTATTTCCTTTTTCTGATTTACATTTAGGTATATTGATTTTGTGTGTGCACCTATTCACTTTCTTGTTGAGTTAAATAAGAAGATTGATATTACTCTTGTATAAGTCTGCTAAGTATGAAGCTAGAGCCAGCAGCTAAGCATAAAGATTGGAAACAGGGGGAAACAGCTAGCTTGGCTCTGTCCGAAGTTTACAAAATTTGCCTATTAGCACTTTGAAAGCTCACTAATTAACATATTTTTATCTTATTTGTTTAACTCAGGCAAAATCCAAAGTATAAACATTACTATTTGTGATTTTAAGGGAGTTCAGGTGCAGGAGTATTTCATGGCAACAAGATTTCAGGAAATCACTGCACCCGGCCAAGAAGAAGTCTGGCACAAAACCCTGCTGTAAAACCACAAATTGTATGTACTGTACTATTGTCTGTATATTAAACAAACAAGACACAATGTGTTAATTACTGAGCTTTAGAGATACTGAAAGGATGATTCATGTTACCTTCAGACAGAGCCAGGCTAGCTGTTTCCCCCTGTTCCAAGTCTTTACGCTAAGCTAAGCTAATGGCTGCTGGCTCTATCAATCTTCGTCCAGCTGGGAGGAGGCCTCAGGAAGACCCAGGAGTACTGTAGGTGGAGAGATTATATCTCCACCCTGGCCTGGGAATGCCTTGGTAATGCCCAGTCAGAGCTGGTTAATGTGGCTCGGGAAAGGGAAGTTTTGGGTCCCCTGCTGGAGCTACTGCCCCCATGACCCGACCCCGGACGAGCGGATGACGATGGGTCGATGGATCAATCTTCTCATCTAACTCGACAACACAGCAAATAAAGCATATTTCCTAACATATTGAACTATTCCTTTGAGTAGTCAACAATGGTTAAGCTTTGCTGTATTTCTTTAAATATATTTTGGAAAGTAATTTCTGATTTACATTGGCATTGATCTTAATTGTCTGTGTGCAAACAGTTATATGAGTGAGAAGAATGGCATCTTACTCCCTTGCAGATAGCAACAGCTTCACGAGAGAGATTTTTCGGGTATACGACACTCTGTTCCATGATGGACTGAAACAGCTCATCCTCGTCAATACCATCAAATGGTGGCTGGAAGGAAAAGACAGAGAGAGAAGAAGAAAAAAAGAGAGAGTAACCATGAGGACCTGTGGGCAAATATATTGAAATTAAAGTTCTCTTTAAAGTCTTTTGAAGTGATTACAAAGGACAAGCACTAGAGGCTTAAGTGTCTGTGCATAGGGCTCTATTGTTAGGATTAAGCTGAGTGTTACCTGTCCTGCCAGCATTTCATACAGCAGTACTCCATAGGACCACCAGTCCACTGCTTTATCATAGGGCTGATATGCCACAATCTGAAAAGGATGGAGAGAACAGGAGAGGAGATAAAAGGGGAAGAATGGCAATGCAGAGATAAGGAAGTAGACAGAAGACGGGGGAGAGTGAGCGAAAGCGCAGCATGCAGCTATCAGAGACAGCCCGAGTGAAAAGCAATGGGAGAGGAAAGTATGGTATTAGAGAGGATAAATGTATGAATGTGCTCAGAAATAATCAACACATGACTTTGGATTTGTGTGTTGCATGGGAACAATTCCCAGCCCCTGGGGAAATATATTGTATCTCTTCCAAAATGGCAGATGCAGGAGAATCAATGTTTACATAAGAGAGTCGATACCCAGGGGTACCATAGCAAGGATTACAATATCAAAGACGTATCAAAGACAGTCACATCTTCTCTTTCTCTTTCTACTGGGTCTGTTTACTACAAGGCCATAAACCAGACAGTGGATATCTCCTTCACTCTTTCTCTGAATTGTATTTGTTAATGATTACTTAACACACAAATGCGCGCGCACGCACACACACACACACACACACGCACACACACACACACACACACACACACACACACACACACACACACACATATTTCAAACAATTTGTACGGTAAGCGTTATACAGCATACAGTTATGCTATTTAGCATTTCAAAAGGGTGTCAAGCAAAATCTCCTCCACTGTTTTCAGGCTAAAATTTGCATCCTCGTCAATGAAATCCTTTTGAGATGAGTTTTCAGTGGTTTGTGTTACTCTCACAGGAGTTAATTGCCTTAAGTCAATTGCAGTAAGAGAAAGTAAAACTGGTAATACAAGGTCTCTGAATGACAATCGTGACGTTCTCTGAGCACAAGCACACATCACTGCTAATTGAATCATGTGAAGTTAATTATTCAAAAATGCTGACAAGGTCAGAGAGGACGGAGGAGATGAGAGGAGCTGCAGTGAAACAACTTTCCGTCTCGCAGAACTGCAAAACAGGTCAAGCAACTGAAGAGGGGAAGACAGGGGTGAAACGAGGCGAAATGAGGGATTTAAGGAGCAAATGAGGGAAATTCAGGAGTTGGGGTCTGGACCACGAAGTGAGAGGTGGGTTTGGTGTACCTCGGGGGCGATGTAGTCAGGAGTGCCGCAGAAAGTGTGCGTGGTGTCGCCCTCTAACATGCCCTCCCTGCACATCCCGAAGTCAGCTATCTTTATGTGGCCCTCGCTGTCAAGCAGCACATTATCCAGCTTCAGATCCCTAAAAAAGGAGGAGACAGATCACACAGGTATGAATCATTTTGATAGATAACATCTTTATAACAGTCATTAGCTACAAAAGACATGATAAATCTGTGTCACGTCTGTGTGCTGCAGTGACAGCGCCAAACCAGGCCATGTTAGATGAGCAGCCCACTTCTCTACCTGTAGATGATGCCTTTGCTGTGGAGGAAGAAGAGTCCGACTGCTATCTCTGCTGCATAAAACCTGCAGGGAGAAAGAAAAGGGGGTGGGTTGGGTCTCACTACTGGTTGCTTTATCTTTTGAAAAATTGGCAAAGGTTTTCAGCGAGAAAAGATAGAAGGGAGCTCAAGAGGGTGATGAAAGGGAGAGAAACCAAATAGATAAAAGGCATTAAAGAAAGAGAGCTGCATATGAGCAACAGGGTGAGAATTAGTTTTAGATGATTGATCAAAGAATATTGATTAGATGAACAGCCAGGAGGAGGGAAAATATAGATGGAAAGATGAGATTGGTGGGAGGAGAAAGTCGGGAGAAAGAGAAGAGGGCTGGTACTTGAGTTGATGACTTTTTATGAGTCACCAGCTATAATGAACAAATCTAAGAGATGAGTGTGTATGTAAAGGAACAGAGGATAAAAGAAAGAAAATGAGAAGCTGTAGATGAGGACTGTAATTAAAAGGTGAAAGAAAGGAGCTTTTTGACTACATACGCTGCATGAGGCTCTTTGAACTTGCCGACTATCTGAATGTGAAACATCAGGTCTCCTCCGTTGACGTATTCCATTACATAATACAGACGGTCCTGCAGAAACAAAACACACACACACACACACACACACACACACACACACACACACACACACACATGGACACACACATACACTCTCCATACATATATCACCTCTCTTGTCCAAATTAAAAAGCAATCTGTTAAAACCTCCTTCAGGACCAAGGACCCTTGTTAAAGAAAGCAAACTAATTATTTCATTTATTAATCGAAAATCTCAGGCAGCCTTTGCTGAAACAACTCCTGGGAGGACTACGCAGCCAACATGTCAGGTAGGTTTATGGACAATTTAATGAAAGTTTATGGGTTCATTTAGGACCCCGTATACTCTTCTACACACACAGACCGACCAACAGTCTATGAGACCGACACACACCTCAGTCTGGAAGGCGCAGTAGAGTGATGTGAGGAAGTGAGGGCGAGAGGAAAGCGCCAAAACCCTCCTCTCCACCAGGGCGCTCTCCATGTCCTCGTCCTGGTAGAGAACGTCTTTCTTCAACACCTTCACGGCGAACAGACGCTCGCTGCCTCGCTCCTCTGCCAGCAGCACCTGCACGAAGACAGAGAGAGAAGAGAAAGTTTTGTAAAAACAAAGAACAAGAATTTGAAAGCAGCTAGTGCACGACTTAAACCTTCAGGCCCATAAATAAACCCAATGTTTATTTATGGAAAACACTACACCCACTGTCTGCTAAAAGAGCATTTTTCAATTCCAAATTCCTTAACACAGTTAACAGAACAGCACTCTTTGCGTCAAAGTCTTAAATGCATCTCTCACTAAAGCTTCACTTCTAGCTTTAGATACATAGAATTATGCATGTACTGTAATGCTGCCAGTACTGATCATTTTTAGGTCATTGTGTTATCAGTGACATGATGCTCTAGTTAGGAGGAAAATAGTTCTGCTGTTTTAATAAAAATGATGTGCTTTTGAGGCAGATTTGCAATATTTTGTGCATGAATCAAGTGTCATGCTAAGCCAAGACTTGTTTAAAGTGTCTAGTATTAAAAAATGCATGTACTGGTAAGAACGGTATCACATTATATGAACAGATGCTTAAGCGAGTTCAGTACTGTGCACATTTACCCGACATGGTGAACTAACGGAGGCAATGTTTAATCAAAGCTGCTCTCCGCCTGAAGATTTCAAAACATGTTAATGTCATAATGAAAAAGCAAAGCAGACTTTTTATCAGACATTAAAAACACATTCAGCGACTATTTCTTCAATCCCGAAATTGGCTGCTAGTGGGTTGCTCTGAAAGCTAATGATGCTATAATTTTCTACAATGAGAGCCAAATGACCTGGGTTTTACTGTGGTCCGTGGGAAAGATATGGTCAAGAGCACTGGAAAAGTGCTGACAACAACACTGCTTGAAATTGTCTTGCAACCTGCAGCGCTGTGCTGTAATTGTCACTGGCAAGTGGGGATCTCATTTTACTTTCAAATAGTTGTGAATAGTAGCGAAAATTACATGGTGTCATTTTTCAGAAATCAATGTGACTACACAAAGCTGCTTGTGTAGAAGGCTGTGTGTATGTGTATGTGTGTGTGTATGTGTGTGTGTGTATGTGTGCAGTGCCGTTGATGAACTGAGTCACCGAGTGATCTTGTCTCCGGCACTTTCCCGTGGTTTCTAACTAACTTGCATAAAAAATGGGACTCATACCTCTTCAGAATATTACGAATCTTACTAACACAATCACATGTACTTTTCCCTCTTTTCCGGTCTTGTTATCCCACTTCCTTTTGGTCATTGTGTCACAGAAATCTTCTCCTTTTCCTATCTATCTTAGTTTCACTCTCCCTCACTCTGCAGCCCCGGGGTCTGTGTCTCCTTTTCTTGGGTCGTTTTCTTTTTTCTCACATCTTATGTAAGTCGAGTCTATTTCTCCTGTCCTCTGTAGACTCTCATCTGACAGTTATGAAACAGCACAGGGGGATTTCAGAGGAGGAAGAAGGACTCAAAACTCCACCCTCTTCATTATGCCTCATCTACTGGGGAATTAAAGAGAAAATGGAGAGCAGAGTCTCCCTTGAAATGAAGACCTCCAGGAGGACTGTGTGGCATGTAGGAAGCCAGCCAGCCTGAGCTCACGACTGCTGACAACACAAAAGAAGCTAAGGGTTAAATTAATCATTTGGCAGAGACAATGAGCATGTTAGTAAGAAAGGGATTTTTTCTACAAAGAAATTCCACCCACAAGCTGCTGTATGAAATGCCACTTTAAGGTCAAGTCCATCAATAGAAGATATTATTTAAAGCCAGGAATAATATTTGCTGTTTTCAGCATGAACAGCCTATTTGATATCACCTACAGCTGTTGGATCAGAGGCGCTGATTGTATGTAGAGAAGATGACATTTCGTCTCAGCGGCTGCTGTGTTTACCTTGCCAAAGCTGCCTTTGCCCAGCACCATGAGGAAGTTGAAGTCAAGGATGCCCACTTTGACTTTGGCAGGGCCTGGGGTGTGGACTGGTGGGCAGGATGATACAGGGGTTGGGGACAGGGCCGCAGGGAATGGTTCAGACAGCGCGGCAGGTAGTGCTTGAGGCAGAGAGGGTGTTGTGCCGTCTGGCTGAGGCTCCTGGAGAATCGTAGAAGGAGAGTTGAGAGATGATTGAGTGGATGCAGTCCAGCGCGCGCACGCACGCACGCACGCACGCACACACACACACACACACACACACACACACACACACACACACACACAAAACCTGACCAACAAACCAAACTCCTTCCTACCCCTAGTTTTGGATTACAGTCAGGCAGAACAATCCTGCACCCTGGTGGAGACAGAGTGTATTTAGCGACAACACCAGACATAAATCTTCTGTGTTTTTTTCTCAGATAGAATAGGGAGGGACAGTTCAAGATCCTGACCCAGTGTGAGCTGTTGCAGCTGTTTATTTGATGTAGGTAATTATAAGCTGATAAAGGCCGAGGCCTTAGAATAAACGGTCATTAGCATGGAAAAAACATCAAGGGCTGCTCTAGTTACAGGTTGCTTTTTGTTTAGTCTGGATCAACAGAAGAACATTTCCAGAATAATTGCCTGTGCTAGATGTCCCTCGCCTTCCGCTCTCTGTGTGCTGCCGTTCTCAAACTCCCTTCGCTTCAGGAAACAACAACAAACAAGCTAGCAAGCTTCACTATGAAAATGGCAAGTTTTGAAGAAAATTTGGATCATGCTACAAGGCAGGTCTGCTTGGTTCTTTCAGGAACAATTGTAAAGATTTACAAAGAATATGTTTACGGCATCTACTCTCTAACTGGGAAGTTTTGTGACCGATTGGTGGGGATTGCTGTGGATGGAAGTACACACGGCGATACACTGGTAAAAGCAAATTACGTTTAACCATATATCCAGCTAATTTAAATAGCTCACGCTACTGTATTGTGTGAGCAGTTAAATTCATTTAATATTTTGTGTGGTGTCTTCTTTTGCAGGGTGCAAATGTTCCACCAAAACAAGTTCCTTCCCAAAACTATTTCGCAGAGCCACAGTTGTTGCGTCCAGAGCTAAGCGCCGCCTAAAATGATTGTGATTGGTTCAAAGAAATGAAAACAACCCAGGGAGTTTTTTTTCTCCTATCCCAGAATGTACAGTATGTGTGGTGTAGCCAGACCTTACTCTGCAGCGCTGTGAAGATAGGCCTGGCAATGCAAGACTACTTTTTGTTCAACATGAGGATCAATAGCTTTTTTCCCGTCCGTACTGGAGTAAGTTTCCTACCTGCAGATCTGGGTCGGGCACAGGGATGTTATAGTATTCTCCCTCATCTTGGGCGAGGAGTTTGAACCAGCCGCTGATAGGACGCCTGAAGATCTCACTCACTCCGAATGACAGCGCTCCCATGAAATCGTTCCTGGACGTGCGGTCCCAGTCCCATACCTCCACAGACAGACGCCTGTCCCACTGGTGACCGCGCACTGAGCTGGAGAGACAAACACAAAAACTCTAATTCACTGGGGAGAGTAAGCTCACTGTGTAAGCAACACAAGGCACAAAGACACAGAAGGTAATGATTGTTTTTCTTATTTTTTCACCTTTGTGACAATTTTCAGATTCCTAAGGCATTTTCCAAATATCCTAACTTAAAAATGCAAACATAAAGGTAGTAAAGGATGAAATATTAACACCGTTGATGTACAATAAGCTGCATATACTCAGGGAGCATCATTCTTATTTTCTACCCTCTAATATTTGTTTTTTAGGGTCCCTTTTTATGACTCAATAATTCCAATTTCTGGGACATTTTACTCTAATTAAAGCACATTTTGTCTCAGACCCAAGTACATTTTCCACCTTGGATTAAAGTTCACAAGGACTCACAAGGTGAAACTCTCATTCCAGACGGGATTAAGTGTTGAGCGGATGGTCTTGGTCTTCTGTTTGCTGTGGCTCTTCGGGTCTGGAATCAATTTCAGTTTAACATACGGGTCTGACAGGCCGTTTGGATCCATGGGCATCAGGTTACGAGCCTCCCGCACTGAAGAGAAAGTAGAATAAAAGAAAGCACAGAGAGAAAAAATCCTTCATTGCCTGTGTAATCCTACTATTTCTTTTAAAACACTTCCCATGATCCAGCTGGTCCCCTCACCTGTGACATAGACATCCTCCGTCTCTCCTCTGACAGTCAGGTGGATCCTCCCTCTCTTCTCTGTGTGGTCTTGGCCACAGAGACTGGGAACACTGGTCTCACACCGTCGATGGACGTTCATGTCACAACCTTACAGTACAAAGATACACATACGTAGAAAGTATGAACAAACGCATGCATAGGTGTCAAAAACGGTAATTAGATAAATAGCAAGTTAAAAATTATCAAATGTTTCCTATAAATGAAATGTCTATCACACGGATTGTGAAATAAAGGCAAAAAAAACAAAAAAAACACGTCTTTTTTTTGTCACTTTAAGCTATTGCATTGACTTATATTTATAACCTCGGAGACTGCCTAACCCCTACCCTGATCCTAACCTTAAAGGAACAGCTTGACATTTTGAGAAATACACTTATTCGCTTTTTTTTTGTCAATAGTAGGATCAGAAAACTGATACAACTGTCATGTCTTACCTATAATTATAGCTATACAACCAGGAGCCTGTTAGCTTAGCTTAGCATAAAGACTGGAAACAGGGGGAATATAGCTAGCCTGCCTCTGTCTGATGGTAACAAACCAGCAACTCTAAAGCTCACTAAATAACACCCCATATCTCATTTGTTTGGTGGGTAAAAAAACGGACTAGTTGTGGTTTTATAGGGGGTTATGTTTTAGACTATTTCTTCGCCAGGCACTAGTCACTTCCTGGAGTCTCCGCTGGTTGCCAATCTCCTCATCGAATTCTCTGCAAGAAAGTGAATAAGCATATTTCCCAAAATACCCTAAACATAAACTTATCAAAGTCAACTCTAACATAACACTAATTTGGTCAGGACCAGCTTTATTTCCCTAGCTGGAAGGTGAGTCCCAACAATGTGCTTGTGTTAACTGATTCCCGTCTCCACAACACAAAGTACATGCACAGATTTATTACACATTTGTTATATGTGGTGAAACTCACAGCCACATTTCATGCCCTGGTGTATGAGGCCGTACAGCAGCGAGCCACAGTGGTCGCAGAAGGTGGGACTGGAGTAAGTGTGGACTTTAAATGTGTGCTGACTCTTCAGGTCCTGAAATACAACAGAAACAATCTGCATTGAGAACACACACACACACACACACACACACAGACACAGCGTGACCATGGAAGAAACTGTAAACACACACACATTTACACACAAACTGCATGAGTATGATTAGTGGAGATATGTTGTGGGGTATTCATGCACAAGCCAATTAGATTTCTCCACTGGGAGAGGACATATAAATGAGAGTGCATCTCGGCAAGGCTGTGTGTGAGTGTATGTAGTGTGTGTGTGTGTGTGTGTGTGTGTGTGTGTGTGTGTGTGTGTGTGTGTGTGTGTACTGTGCAGAGAGAGATGAATCATTTTTTATCTCTTTACAGCTCATCAGACCCCACCACCACTCTCCACACACCACCTTCTCCCAAACTTCTTTCCCTCTGAGCCGCTATTTAAAAACACTGTCACCCTGTTTCTCCTGTGTGTGTTCCTTCACTCTCTCATCCTTTTTTTCACTCAAACACTCACACACTGTTACACACATGATCCCCTTGACCTAATTTCTGAGGCAGTTTATTTGGCTGGCAGAAGAAGAAAAAAGGTTCACAAAAAACAAATCTCCCTGAAATCCTCAAAATGCCACAGAGAGGAAGACTGAGTAGTATGTTGCTCTCTCCACCCTCTAATGCTCCCTCTTATCAGCCCCTCCACCTGCATCTCCCCCACTCTCTATCTTCAACTCGCTGCATCTCTGAGGCCTTGTAAGATGACATGCCATGAGTGCAGACGTCACAGATGCGCGATGCAAAGGATGCACAGATTGACGGATGAGTCATGCACACATGCTCCTGGCACTGAGCGGATGGCTAAATACGATGATGACAGGCTAAATCTCGACTAAAATGGAAAACAAGAAATTGAGAGGAAAAGGAGGAAAATAAAAGTGAAAGTAATGAATACGCTGACACATCTGCTCACTTCTGGTCTGGGGCCCGCCACAGAGCCAGGACAAGTAAAGGTGACAAATTCGTGACATCTTTTGTGGACCACAAAACTGCAAACTAGAGGAAACGCAAGGGAAAATATCCTCAAAAATGAATCAGTCACACTGAGAAAATCATCTGAGAAGATAAAATACTGTGGAAAAAGACAATAACAGCGGGTTTATCGTTACCTTGACATTGGAATCCCTGTTTGCCGATGCCCCTAAATGAAAAAGGCACATGGATTAAGACACAAATACAATCTTCTCTACTCCTCTTTAAGGTGAAACATTATGTGTTTCCCAGCCATGGGAGAATAGATAAGGCTTCCAAGACTGAGATAGTGCTGAGATAGTGTTGCATTATTCCATCCTGTATTAAGACCAAAACACATTCAGGCACTAGTTGAGAACAAACTCTGTCTCATCAAAAAACAAACACCATTAGCCGTGTTAGAGGCTGCCATCATGATAAACAAAGTCATTATGTGGGAAGTTTGAGTGTCTTTCCTCTCTAAGCCACACTGCTGACCAGGTCAAGTGGTGTCAATCATTGTCACACACACACACACACACACACACACACACACACACACACACACACACACACACACACACACACACACACACACACACACACACACACAGGTAAACACAATTTAATTCAAAAACAGTTTCCAGAACTGCGGTGTTCGCTAGTTTCCAGTGTCTCCTTAGAGCTTTAATTGAATAATTAAAGCCATTGATTGACTAAAGAGTCCACTCAGCGGCTTGCCTGCTCTGAATCAAGTTTTGATTAGAATGGCAGACAAACAAGACACTGCCGAGAGCTCCTCCACAATCATACTGGAGAGGCCCAGGGGTTCATAGGAAACTGACCACAATCACTGATCTAAAATCAGTTCACCATCTGGCTGAGTAATAATTAAAGACAGGGTTGCAGAGGGTAATCTGATCCTTGATCAGCATTCAACAGAAGTCTCTGTTGGCAGCAGTCTTTGTGTATGAGGCCCAGTTCTGCTTTTTGACCAGCAGAGAGCATTACAGAGTCAGGAATGGGTTTGGAGAGATTCAACAGTGTTGCTTGCTGGCCAGATATCACAGGGAATTCACTGCATTTTAAATGTAATGCTTTGAAAACGTATGCAATTAATAAAAAAAATTCTTTTTTTTAAATATAATATATAACATTCAAAACATTCAAAAAACTCTATAAAACTGACCAGAATACTCACAACCATGCTGGACTGATAAAGTATTAACTAAAAATTGCAAAGAATATATTAAAGAGAAATTACAATTCATTTTAAGAGGTCTTCGCAAAAGGCCTTATTTACTGATGAAGTTTTTTTTACATGTCACAGTATAAAATTAATCATGGCTGAATTCCATTTGGCAGCTTCATTTTCAGGGTCCTGGTATTGTGCATGTTGGTCCACTGTCACACTGTCATGGCTTAATGGGACACATGCATACAACTGATCCATTGTTAATTATATTAGTAACATCCATGCTTTTCCTACTATGCTAAGTCAAAATGTCTGCTGTGAAAAAGGCCTGTTGGATCTGTCTCTAGATCAGTTTAAAGAATATCATTGTATGGTCCAGTGATTTTACCTTATAACACTTGAGATCAGCAGGTCACTGACTCCAAACACACATTGAACTGTGACACAAGTGTCACTTTTTTTTCTTAGTCTTTAATTAATCTATCAATCCTCCACCAGGGGCTACCACACCCAGGTTGAGAGCTGCTGCTCTGACATCCTGTGTGAAGGAAAAGAGTTTTCACCCTGAACTAAGTGCTGCTACTGCAGCCAAGACAGGAGCCAGTTGGAGAAATGTCCTGAAAGCTACCCAGAGGCTGCTGGCACATGCACTGCCCTGCATCCGACATACACCACCACCATATGTCCACACACACACACACACACACACACACACACACACACACACACACACACACACACACACACACACACACACACACACACACACACACACACACTATACACAATAGCTTCACTGGACAGAAAAAGCTCTCTGCATGGTTGTGTGTATGGACATTTTAACATGAACACCTATATGCCTGCATGTCAGAGGTCATACATTTACTCAAGTACTGTACTTTAGTATGAGGCACTGGTACTATATTAAACAATTTATTTTCTTTTCTTTTTGTTTACACTGCCTCCCCAATAGAATATTTTCCCTCTGCATTTAGCTGTAAATACTTTGCAGATTAAGATTAAGATTATAATCCTTGTCCTGTGAAAACTGTGTATCTCCAAAACATCAACATTAGCAAAACATCAGCATGAGCAGCTTTTTGTGTTTCCAAATTTCTCGTTTTCCATTTTTGGCATTATTTCTCCCATCATTATTAAATGGCTTATATAGCTTAAGAAGTAAAATACTTTTCTAAACTCACAAAGGAGCACTAAAATCCTTCAGTTTATCTATAAAAAAAGACAGTGACAAGTGTAAACTTCAGCAGTTTAAAAGATATTTACTGTAGCTAGGTCTGTAGTCCACTCCACCGATTGTATGTATGATAGTTCAGTTTACTCGTTATGAGAACTTGGCCTGTGAAAACCACAGGCTCGGCCATAATGTCTTTTGTGGCTTAGGTGGAGCTTTCCAAAGTCTGAAAAATAACACTAATGGTGGCGGGACCTAATGAAGAATAAAAAGTTAGAATATCTTGTTTTAATCTGTCCTTGGGAGACTTTATGGAAGTGACGTGTTACAGTAAAGATGTGTGTTTGTGCATGTTTGCATGTACTGTTACTTTCTGCAAGCATTCATAGTAGAAAAAAAACTCTTTCCTGATTGAAATCTTGCTTGTGTGCATGCAGTATGTGTGTCTGCATTTGTGTGCGTACATGAAGTTCCTAAAGTAACTCCTGTATTGTGTGGGCTGCAGTGTGGAGGTGAGGTTATGTGATCAGATCAGGTCAGTGTGGTTACAGAGTGTAGGCTGTTTCTCTAGCTGGCAGCTGAATCTGGTGAAAGAGAGAACATGTGCAGAGAAAGTCAGTTTCAGATGGAGTAGTGGGATGCCTGAGAAGGCGGCTTATGACCTGCCGGGTTGGTTTCTCTTTAAAAGTGCAGCTGTGTGTGTTTGTGTTTGTGTGCTACTGTACCAGATAAAGTCAGTGCAGTGGCTGCAGAAGGTGGGCTGTTTGAAGAAGCGGGCAGTGAACTGGTGGTCTTTCACCTCAACAATCCTCTTGTGTTTGAGCGCTCCCTTCCTCTGGAACACAGGCACCCGGGGTGGAGGAGAGAGGGGCGAGGGCAGAGGGGAGGCACCGGGGGAGGTTGCCGATGTAGGGGAGGCCAGTGTCAATGGGGAGAGGGAGGGGGAAGGGGAGATCGGAGTCGACATGATGCCTGGAGGATACAGTAGAAAGAAGAGAGGGGGAGGGAGAGGGGGAATGGATGATGAGTGTCAGTACGGAGGGTATACAGTTGTACAGGCGAAAGACCTTGAACATGGGAGATGGAGGAGAGGAGGAGGCAAGAACAGGGAGAGGGAGCGGGAGAAGGAGGGATGAAAAGTGTAATGGGTCATGGTAGCAACAGGAGTTGTATTAATGGCACATGGATGTAGGGAGCAGTAATGGAGTGACGTGATCGAGAGAAAGATCGAGAAAGGACCGGAAGTGCAGAAGAAGATGGGGGGGAGCACAGGGAAAGCGACAAGAGTGAGAGTGATAGAAGAAAGAGAGGTGTAATGAGGGAGACAGGGAGGTTAATTCACATACGGAGAAAGAACTCTCCTAAGAGACTCTGAGACGCGTTTGGAGACGCTGAACGATTAGTGTAACTCACTGTGTGTCCCACATATTACCTGTCCATTTTACCTACATCTCCCTCTTGCTGTACCCCTTATATATCCATCCCCCTGGCAGAACGGATAACCCTCCACCCCCTGGTCATCATGTCAACTGTGCCTCCTGTTGCCATGTCAAAAACACCCCCACCACCTGCTCCAAAATTAGAGCCTGTATCCAATCTCAACTTCCTGCCTGCCCTTATTAGCAATTAGTCCCACTTTAGAAGTAAAGTTTGGACCAGAATATTATGTATATGTCTATAGGGAATGAGATGCTCTGGAAAAAGAGCAAAATGGCAAATTAGCTGAAGAGATTGCGGTGCAAGAGTTGCACACTACTAAATGATATATGAAACACCAACAGAGATTTAATGAATAAATAAATAACCTTGTGGCTAAAAAAGAAACATGCCAGAAAGAAATGTAATGAAATGATGGTGTCTCAGAAAAGAAGCAGAAGTAAATCAATCAAAAAGGTTGAATAAGGAGAATGGGAAAAAAAAGGCACAGTGATCAGAAATTAGTAAAAGTAAGGACAAGAAGAAAATATGTTCTGAAAATGTGGGCAAACCCATACAGCAAAGACAACAAAGACACAATACCTGAATTTGTGGTGATTTAGAAAGAAAGGCTTGACTAAACAACAGCTTTCTTCTCTTCCTCTCCCCCTTTCTTCGCCTCGTTTGGCTCACTTAAAAAGAAAGGCTAAGGTGTCACACCTGTAGCTGGTCACCTAAAAAAAAAAGAGCGATGGGAAGAAAAGACCGAGCAAAGTAGTGCTGTGGTAATTAGAAAAGAATCAGCCAAAATGTAAAAAAGAAAAAAAGAAAAGAAAAACCTATTACAACAAAAGCAAAAGCAACAAGCGTTTCAGGAGATTCAAGCTTTCTAGGAACCAAAGATAGAAGAGTAAAGTGTTATATATCCGTTAACCCAGAGGCAGGGTGAGGAGGAGGACGAGATAGAGAGGTGGTATTCTCTTTCCAAGATTGATTCTGTTTTTACTAAGAAGAGGATGAGAGATGGAAAGAGAGGGAGAGAGAGAGAGAGAGAGAGAGAGAGAGAGAGAGAGAGAGAGAGAGAGAGAGAGAGAGAGAGAGAGAGAAAATGATTGAGGGGACCAGGCAGCGATTCATTTTGAAATCTGGGTTACTTCTCTCAGGAGAGGGTGAGGGAGGTAGAGGAAGGAGGACGGATGAGACAGAAGCTGCCATTTTGCCACCACCAATACAGTATGGACAGGCAAGCGCCAACTGTTTGAATCTCACTTCCCCTTGTGCCAGACGGAGCAAGGAAAGGAGAAGAGAAAGAGTATCCAGTCTGGAAGAAAAGAGCGCTTTAGAGGTGGAGAGCGAAAGAAATGGCTAGTTAAGTGCAGCTAAAACAGGAAATAAACAGTTATAAGTCATGGAGTTTGCAGCAGATCCAGATGACTGAAGGATCAACAGGCCTATGAAATAAACAACCCTGTTAATCTTTTCTGCAACAGTTAACAGTATGTTCACAGCATCTGAAATTTCTTCTGAGTGGTGACATGATAACACTGCTACACTGTGCACTGAAACCAGGTCAGCTAAGCCTGATGGGAAGAGTAGTTTCCAAGAAAAGGGTCTGTTTGTCAATTGATTGCCCATGCATTGCATGCACGTGCAAACACACACACACACACACACACACACACACACACACACACACACACACACACACACACACACACACACACACACACTTAATTAAACACATACTAAGCCTTAAAGGAACAGTTCAACATTTTGGGAGGTTTATTTATTTGCTTTCTTGCCAAGAGTTAGATGAAAAAATGTATAATGTATAATGTAAGTATGTATATGGTATGTGTAGCTAGAGCCTGAAGCTGGTTATCTTAGCTTAGCATAAAGACTGAAAGGAAACGGGGGAAAACAGCAACCCTTTTCCAAAAATCATTATAATTACAGAAATCAAAGTGTAAAAACAGTTTGCTGTTTTTTGAGGGGGGTTATGTGCCAGACTATTTCTTGTTTCTATTACCAGTTGCCAGGCAACCAGCAAAGACTTGGACTACTATGTGTTAATTTGTGAGTTGCAGGGGTGCCGGTAGGTAGATGTCTTTTTTACCTTTGCCAGGATATCTATTTGTGGTTTTTATGCTAAGCTAACCAGCAGCTGGCTTTAGCTTCATATTTACCATGCAGATGTGAGAATGATATCAATCTTCTCATCTAACTTTCAGCAAGAAAGTGAATAAGCATATTTCCTAAAATGTCAAACTATCCCTTTAACCCTAAAACTCAATTGCTTCCCTTGTTGGAACAATGTTTTGTCCCTATGGTTATGGTAGTTGAGTCCCCATAAAGTGGCTGTGTGAACAAATGTTAGTCCCCACAATGTCAGTAGTACAAGTACACACACACACACACACACACACACACACACACACACACACACACACACACACACACACACACACACACACACACTCCATGTGTGCACATGGTCTATGGACAATCTTGGGAGAAGATAGCAGCAGGCGGGAGCAGAGATGCAGGCAGGCAGGGGACGAAGGGGTGGATTGGAGTGGGACGGAGAGACTGAGAGAGAGAGCGAAGGGTTGAAGGTCTAATTAATGGAAATGTAGGTTATTAGTCTCCTGATGAGGACACTGGCAGAGAATTAATTAACAATTATAATTAGCAAGATTGTTAGAGAGCAAAATGGTGTCAGCCAGCAAGATAAGAGTGAGCTAGCGTGCATAAGTGTGTGTGTGTGTGTGTGTGTGTGTGTGTGTGTGTGTGTGTGTGTGTTGGACGCTGTCATTATTACTGTATGTGAAAAAAAAACAGCTGTGTGAACATGCCCTATCTGACAATGATATATGTCATTTCAGCATTAGTCATGCAGAACTAGCTGCTGATTGGAAATGATAGGGGGCTTTCCTTCACACAAACTGTCACCAGACCTTTCTCTATAGAACTGCCATTAATGTCTTATCTTATCTTGGATGAGTCATGTTCTTGTTCTGTTGTCACAAATAAATGCGGAAGATGTCCTTAGTAATGAGAGAGAGAGGGGCACAGAAGTATGAGCTTGTAGACCATGCACTCCTCAGTAATCAGTGCATTGAAAAACAAAGCACATAAACAGCGCACAATGCTTGCCCTCCATGCGGTGTGATGAGTAAGCACAGGTGGCTCTAAAGTGTCTGTGTCAGGGTGCGTTTGTATGGCAATCGGAGCATGCTTTACAGTGTTTGATCCCAGGCCATAAAATTGAGCTGGTGTTCAGCCAGCCAATGATACATTAAGGCTGTAAACTAAGACAACGTACACACACAGATTTGGCCTGCATGATTAAGAGCAGAAGTAGAATGCTATAAAACACAAATAGAAGTGAAGATAAAATGAAATATAGAGATGACAACAGAAAAAGAGAGGATAGATCATTGAAGAAGACACCCCCCAAAATCACAATCCGTTTCTTAGTCATTTTTACAATAATCACTATGACAGTCCTGGAAGCTGTGCACCTTCCATATACCCCAGCCCCCTTCGCTTATTCTCTCTCAGTCTACAGATGGCTATCTTATTATTTCTGACCATGGCTTAATGAAACAGAAAATTCTCCTCCGATGGAATCTTTTTTGGGGGAGCAATCAGCACTTCACCAATTACACGCATCCATTATCGCCTAATGAGCGCTCACTTGCATCAAGCATCGGCATCAACCTGGCTGGCTGGCTAGCTGGCTGGCTGGCTGGCTGGCTTTCTCCTCCAATGAAATTAAGGTAAAGTAAGTTGACTTGCCTAACTGTTGTTTGTGGAATCGGGGGAGAAGTGATGTCTGAGGTAATCATATCTGCCTGTTAAATTTGTCTCTTTAGAACCAATTGGCTCTGTTGCTTGTATTGGTTTAGTGGTCGGCTGTGTTTTTGGAAGAGAGCAACAAACCTCAATGCCAGTCAGATGAGACATTTGGCAGGCGACTAGGGCTTAACAACATGGCCTACAAAGTCTCAGTGTTGAAGCAAATAAGCCTGCTCTCCATATTTACCCAGTGACCTGCCTGTCATTGCCACAACATCTGCTAAAATGGAAAATCATAAGGATAAATGACGGACAGTTGTGTACATTAAATCAAATCTATCGGATAAAATTATGGATTTTGGTTCGTGGATGGCTCAGGAGGGACAGCCAAACATCTTAGAGACTGGTCTGAGAATCTCTTTATACATTACACCAGATTAGTGTCAGGAATAATGTTTAATTTTCTTGCAATTTGTCACAGCAATGGGGTTAACACTTTTGCATACGCCATATCCGTGTCACATTCTCATTAGGGGCTGAGCCCCCCTAAAGGTCTGATCCTAGAATCACCCCTGTTGCTACTTCATACTTGTACTCCACTACACCTCAGAGGGAAATGTTGTAATGTTTACTCCACTACATTTATCTGACAGCTTTTGCTTTATTGCTTCACGCTGGGCTTGTTTCTGCAACAGCTCATTGAGTATCGGATACAATTAAAACTATTGACATTGGTCCAGTATTAAACGAGATCGCTGCAGTCGGCAACGGCGAAACAAGCTACAATGTAAGTTAATAGGACGTCAATTGTACAGCTTGTTTTTACGTTCATAACAGTGCTCGATTTGCCACTGACAGGCTCAGATTAATATTCTAAGTGTCTGACAACATTATGGAAAGGATTTCTAAGGAGGTCGACCTTTCTGTTAAAGAGTAAGATCCTTTTTTTAAAACATAAAAAGTCCGCGAAATTGCGTTCGGTGAACCCACCAGACTCCATGTAAATAAACAGTAATATTAGCATCGTAAAATGGGCATTCTAAAACATCTCTGAGCTCTGAGCAGTGCTTGCTCTGGCTGTCTTGAGCCTGTGCGTGTAGGGTGCAGACTATTTCATTACAATTTCGGGTCTGTCAGTCACAGTGAAAACCGGGGACATTTCTGGGGACAGCTCACCAGGTCACAGGTCACCAAAACCGGGGACTGTATCCGGAAACCAGGGACGTCTGGTCACCCTATGCTATGCCCCCTCTCCATACCCTTGTAGCAGAGAGAGAGAGAGAGTGCAGGGCAGAGGGGTTGTTTAGTTGAATATGTCAGTGATGTCTGCCTGACTCATTGATTCTTTATCTGACTGAGGTCTGTGCAACTTAGTATGGCCCTGACCATGGCCCTGACCATGCCTCTGATATATCAGTAACCTAACTGTGCTGTGCATTGATAAATCTATGGCACTGTCCATGGTTGAAGTAGCAGATGGATTTTTCACTGAGTCCCGCCCTTCTGACAGTTATGTTTTGAATCGATAATATTCTCTAAACTATATATCTGGGGGCCTTGTTGTGGGTGCACACAATGAAGTAGGTCTGTTCCCCCTGTTAAAAATGAACAAATCTACTGTCTACTGTGTACAGTGAGTCTTTTTTACAGAAACCAACTACAATGTAAAATAATGCTTTTAGAGCGGTGAGAGTGAATCAGAACAGTTAAGTTGCAGGCCGTAAAACCAAAACTAGCTGAAAGACACCAAAATGCTTCATAGAGCTGAGGGGAGCGGCACAGTCAGGTGATAATACTCTGTGGGCTCAAGTTCATGTGATCCATTATTAATATAATAATATAAAATATTGATTATAGCCGCTTTAAACAAGACAAGTACGATATGACTATTACATATTTTGTATATTTTTCTGTCTATATAAATATAGTTTTATCCTTCTATTCATTATGTTTCTATTGTCAGAATGTAAATATTTTACGAATTAAAAACTCGAAAAATATAAAAAATTGGGTTTGGAAGATCCTGCCTCTACTGAAGTCGAAGCCTTGAGTATAATGAGTTTGGGACCGCAGCCAAGCCAATAGATAATTTACTAGCATGAGCAAAACAGGCATGTGAGCTGAAGCGTATTACTATTCACAGTATGTGCAAAATACTAACAAGAACTCAAAGCCTCAGCTGTAGGCTGCAAAACCTTTCTTAGTGCTACAGCGAGGAAGAGACGGTTGTGAACAAAATGTGCTCAAGGGGAAGGATGAAAGCAGGAGGGCAAGAGACTCAGGGTAAGAGGGGCGACTGGATAATGAGGCGAGGGGAGAACAAGGTAAAGTCTGAGGATATCTTAATCTTTATCCCAGTTTTCTAGGATGAATTCCCTTTGGTAGGTGGCTTTAAACACACACACACACACACACACACACACACACACACACACACACACACACACACACACACACACACACACACACACACACACAGAGGCAAACAGGGATGTAGTATGAATACTTATTGTGTCCTAGATGTGGTGGTGGCAATATCGCTTTAAACATGTTGGCCGCAGCATACAGAGACTCATGTTTCTGTTGATGTTACCGCTCTATCTTAAGGACTGTTCTTAAGCACACAAAGCGAATAATTATTTCCACTTTACATTCTGACAATAGAAACAGACAAATCCTGAAGCATCAAAATACCAAAATGACATGCAAATAAAGTAGACCTACATTAGAGCTAAACTGATTAGTCCAATAATTGTTCAGTTGATCCAGAAAATTAATTAGCAATAGATAATAGATCATATATTTAATTTCTTAAGCCAAATGCCAAACATTCTCTGGCTCCACCTACTCAAATGTATTTGTGTGCTTTCCTCTGTTCTACATTTATATAAAATAATTGTTTTGGACTGTTGGTCATTGACTTTAGGCTCTGGGAAATTGTGATGGATATTTTCTTATTTTCTGACATTTATAGAACAATTAATAGAGAAAATATTCATGGGATTAATTGATAATGACAATACATTTTAGTTACATCAGTGGTCTACATCTTTTTTTGATAATCTAAAAAAAAACTTATGTGTCCTTTTGCTGGGGCAGGATGGACCAGTTTCATTATGGGCATAATGCAGTACAAGAACAGGAAATACAACCTGCTTCAGTGTGTTTAATAGCTTGAGTTTAAGCATCCACAGATAGCCTGGTGAACCAAATTAAGTGCATGCATTTGCATAAAAAATGATATTTGCATTATTGTGTAAACACACTGTGTTCATTACCATTACAACTAATCAAACAGTCACAGATTGCCAATCATAAAAAAGATCATAAAAAGCAAGCAAACATGCAACAGACAGATACACATGCAACAGAAACTAAATACTTTTTTGTTTGTGCACATAATCTTACACACACACACACACACACACACACACACACACACAGCCAAACAGTGTGCTTTAGCGCTGGGTCAGTTAACTAATTTTGTCCCTTGTTGTGGTTTATTGTGGCTCATGTGAAAATGGCCAAAGCGAGAGATTCGCTGTGTAGCTGGGGAAAAAGCACAAGATGAAAGGGTGCTCGGGTGTTTTTTTTACCTTCAGAGATCAAGCCGATGGGTTGTAGAACCCTGCGGCGCTGCACACATGATGAAAGGAAAACAGCGCTCTCCTTCCACATGTACTGTACATGTGTGAGTACAGTGTGTGCAGATATACATCGATATAGATTTAGTTATTCAGTAGAAAGACAACAGTGTCAGCAAAAGACTAGTAAAAGAAACGCTAGAGAATTTATCAATACAATGCATTAGACAGGTAAATCCACAGGGAGAACAGAATGATTTTAAGGAAGGGATAAGCAGAGATAGAGAAGAGAATAAATTAAATGACAGAGTCAGTCAGGGGAAATAGAATTGAAAGAAAATCAAAACAGAGAGAAGAAGGAAACCTGTTATTGGCAGAATACTGAGAGAGATGGAGGGTGAGGGGTGCAGGCGCGTGAGGGCCACTGCAGTGCATAGCAAGAGACGATTCCAGTGTCGCTGGAGAGAGAAAGAATGAGAAAGAGAGACGAAGACAGGAAGAGAGTGAGAGAAAGTGTTAAGCCCTGCACCACAGACATGCGATACAAATCCCCAGGGACCCGGTGGCAGATCAGTACAGGATCAATCTGCTGCACCTCAGCAGGGACGCACCACACTCCTTCCATTCCCACACACCGTTCATGAGTGTGTGTGTGTGTCACTGTACTGTGTGAGTGTGTGTGTATGACTATTATATGTAAGTGACTGAGGACTGGGAAGTGCTGTAGGAGGGGGGAGAAGGGAGATGGAGGGGAAAAGAATGGAGCAGGTGGGGGGTTGAACAGTGATAGAAAGCTGTGTTGGGTGCAGATATTTATCAACTGACCAATCCAGACCATGCATATTTTACAACTTCAAGCTAAAAGCATAGCTGGTCAGCATCCACTAAATATAATGTATATTAATATATTTAATCAAATAAAAATGGTATTCCTGTACTGTATATGCCTAAAAAGGCCCAAAAGCAAATACATCACTGCTGGCATCTAACTGTACCCAGCTCGAAGATAAATGACAGAACACAATGCGAGTGAAAGAAATCCCACATGGGAGATCAAAGATCAGTTTATCCCCTCTACTCTCCCATCATAGCCATACTGTAAGAGAGAAAAGCATAACACTGACCTCAGATGAGTGTTTGGGGACACCATGATCCAACTGCCTGTAACTCAATCTTATTAGAGCGTTAAGTCATTACCGCATGTACACACAGAGGCCTCACAATGCAATTAGCCATTAGCCCATCACACTGACAAAGCATGGCTAATTAGCAGATCGCAGACGCACAGGGAGCAGAACAAAACATATTTAATATCCCCATCAACACTCTTGCAGAATATCATGTGTCAGGTACTGTTTAGATGTTTTGTCATGCTTGGTTGAGCAGCATCTTTAAAGAACCAAGTCATATTTATGAATACATTTAAAACTAGCTTTGAGAACCAGAAAAGAGATTTTCCACAAAGGACGATGAAACTTAAAACTATTTCTAATTCAGTTTATCTTTCTGTCTTTACCACAATATTTGACTCTACTATATATCTTTATACTCTATTCCTGATATAATAAATTATCTTCATGAAGGTTATCACCCCCCACCCCCCCAAAAAAAAACTAAAAAAAAAAAACTAAAAGGCTATCAATGCAAATATCACACAGGTATATGGATGAATTCCCAGAGAGCTGCATCAAGGGTCAGGTCTGTTTGAATTATGTTGTGATCAGCAGATTTGTTGTATTACAAATAGAGCTTGTCAGGTGGCTGTTGGCTGAGGTTGAGAGTTGAGGCAAAGTGTTTGGCGTGTTGCTCTTTTTGAGGGTGAAAGAAGTGGATTATGTTAGGTCAGCTCTGGCAAGATCAAAGCAAAAGTCTGACAAGAACCGAGAAACCTATGAGAAATATACAGTATGCAAGCATGCGCACGCACACACACATGCACCCACGCACACACACACACACACACACACGCACGCACGCACGCACGCACGCACACACACACACACACACACACACACACACACACTTTGGCAGAGGACTGCCTGTCAGAATGCCAAAGAAATTACTCTTTGAGCTCTCCATAAATTTACTTTGAAGGAGTTCTGACTGGGTAATAGCTTGTATGGAAAATACTGTCACAAGAGAAAACACACACACACACACACACACACACACACACACACACACACACGCCTGCACGGCACAAACACAATCTCAAAGCCCCTTATTTACAATCGCATTCGTGACAAAAGAATTGGAAGGAAACACAGCACCACTGGCATTAATTAAAGAGAATCATATTTTATGAAGCAATTCTCAGGAAGTAAGTGCAGCACTGACCCTCCAGCCCCACCCCAGACAGACAATGTCAAATAAACTAACACATTTAAATTAGGGCATAGACCAGACCAGTCTGAGCTAGGAGCAACATCACCCTACTAGCAGCCCGCCTTAGCAACCCGTAAGTAGGCCTATAGTGTTTGCGAGGTTACTAGAGCAGAACTGGGCCTTGTACAATGCTGAAAACACACACACTGGTTTCTGTGGGTATATGTGCCCTGTCACTGCGGTAGGATAAGCTTTTCATGGTGCAACATGCAGACCCTAGACCTGGTGAGTATAACGTGTGGCACTCCTGTGTTTCCTTGATATAATTCATGGCCGATTCAGCCAATGAAGACCCTGTTTGAATTCTGGAGCACCACACGTATTGCTTCCCAGGTAACGGGCCAATAGAGAGAGGGGATGAGCTTGAGGCTGCACCAGGATCTCTTACAAACTCAGGCACTAGACTAGCCTGGAGCACACTGCACTAGGCTGGACTGGACTGTTCAATACATACAACTGGACCAGACAATAAATCTGATAAATCAAAGCAGATTCAAACAACAAGGTTAGTCAAAAGAGGAGCAATTCAGCATAATAAAACAAATTGAACCTGACTACTCTAATCTGGAATTGATGGATCAGAACAGGCAGGACAGTGCAAAGCAGGGTGCAAGACTATACGGCAAACTCAAGAGACAAATAGCTCAAAACAGACAGTGAATGTTCCTCCGGTAACCAAATCTGTGAACCAAATTTTACACAAAAGACATGGATCAGCAGTATGTGTGAAGCATGTATAGAATGTGAGCGTTTGTGAAGCCACACATGTGCCCGTGTGTGATGATCGGGCTACTTGAGGCGATGCTTTAGATTGCAGCTTGGTGAGTGCTAGAGGAAGATGAGGATCATTGGCTGAGTGATGTACGCATTGTGTGTGAAATATGCATGCACAGCAAAGTGTGTGTGTGTGTGTGTGTGTGTGTGTGTGTGTGTGTGTGTGTGTGTATGTGTGTGTGTGTGTGTGTGTGTGTGTGAGTATGTGTGTGTGTTTCAGAAATAGGGGGAGAGGAAAAACAGAGGGAGAGAATCATGCTGCAGTGGGCTTTTACAAATGATTACTGCACATGCAATACACGTACATTAAATGGCAGGTATCCTCTCAACTTAAAACCCACACATTCAAAGACACAGAAGCACAATTCTGTCTTGACTGGTTTGAGGCTATCAGTAATACGAAGCTTTTGGGATTACATGCAGAGCAGCACAAACTGATGATTTAAAGATTAGTTGATCAACATAATATCAACACTTTATCATAGCCACTTCAAGTCAAACCAGTCCAGTCTAGATCAGCGTAGACAGCAGACACTTCACCACCATGCTGCCCCTCCACATTCTTCCAAAGTGAGCTTTTGAATACAGTATTCCACCTCCCACTGATTAAGGTCAGGACTGAGCAGAGGGGAGCATAGCAGATCTTTGACCAGTGCTTTGGGAAAAGTGAAGGACATTATGCTATATTACCCAGCAGGCACCAGGTGGTGGCGGTGCAGGGGACACCATGGCAACACCATGAAAATGCCATGGCAACACCATAGCAACTGTGGCCTCATTTGCTCGCTGGTGGTGTGGTACAGCCCAGACTTGCTACAGTGGCATGGTCGTCAGATACACACTTCAGTCACATCAGTAATAGTAACATTGTTCATTAATTATTTCATCAATCAATTAATTGATCATCAGCATCAACAATCAGTCAAAAGGAGCAAGAACACAGTATCTACTGGTCTCTGTTTTTTGCTAAGTGAGAGACAGACTGGAGACAGACAGGAATGAGCTGATTTGAAAAGAAAGTGATCAAAGGAAAAAAGCAAAAGGTCAATGGGTGGATTAATTAACAAAGAGATGTGACCACCATATGATTAAACTTTAAAAGAGGAGAGGTGAAGAGTGTTCATAACTTGTTAATGAAAACCAGGAGCAGAACAGTGGAGGAGAGCAGGAGAAAGCAAAAGAGACAGCAGACTGTGTGAGAGAAACATACTGATGTGTAAAAGCAGCGAGTGTCAAAAAGTAATGTTAGGTAGTACGAGAGGAGTGACAGACTGATAGCTATAGTAGATACAGATGAATAGAGAGTTTAGACTTTTACTTGTCTTTTTTGTCACAGGCACTAATGTCTTCACAGTCATATAGGAGGAATCGAAATTCAAAAATGATTTCAGTGTCTAGAATCGCTACAAAGCTAAAACATTTAAAACTATTTCATCTAACACTTCCTCCAAATATACCAAACTTAACTAATATATATATATACCTGTATGTATATATATGTATATATTTATTTGTACATATATATTTCTTTATAGATAAATGATAGAATTCAAATGATAATTGAATACAATAAAATATCTCAGTTAAATCACAGTATAACATGGTACATTCTCAAAAACATAGTATATTTTAATATATTCTTTTTTCTCAGCATAAAATAAACTAAATAAACAAAAATAAGCCAGAGGGTTTTTTTAAGAGTCACTTCTGTTCATGCAGTCACAGACTTAAGTATTAGCGCCTCAATAGAAATCAATAATGCTCAATGACATACCAGGTTTAAGCCCTGTTGATTGGTTGAAAATGGCCGTATTCTACTACACAGGAAGCAGTCGAACTGTTGCCGTGGTTTCCACTGTTGGGATGCAGAGTAGAGTGAGCTTACTACCTCACCGAAAGGTGCTTGCCCTGGGTCCTAAGCATTTGCTACAATTGAACTTCACAACCCATTCCACCACAAATCTTTAAAATTTCATTCAGCTAAACATGCAATGATTCTGGGACTTTCCAAAGGATGGGAAACTGAAAAAGCATTTCTCTAAAAATTGCACCACGCAGATCTAGAAAAAAAGCAATCCATGTGCAGATAAAAGGTGCAGTCTGCCCTCCTCGAAAGGCAAAGAAGTTAAAAGGGGAATTGAGAAGGTCAACTAACCCTTCGATCTGTGACGACATGCACAAACAACGCACAGTCCCTCACATAACAGGTCAACCCCCCCTTCCCCCCCTCCCTCTTTAGCCATTATCAACAGCATCCAAAAAGCTACAAAGTCTAAAAGTAGGTGTTCTTTTGCTACATCATGTCAAAGCTACATTCAACTACAATAGAAGAAGAGCTGGGCTGTGGCTGGTCTTAGTGTGAGAAATTAGGTGGATATGTTGACCTTATGAAAATGGAGAGTGTATGCATTGCAATGTTGGCAACATTGGCACAGTTTACACAGTCGATGGCTTTTGGCACAGATCACAGAAGGTACAATGCTACAGTTCACTACTCTCCCTTGAACACATAGCATTTCGTATTCATATTGGTCAGCCAGAGCCAGGTGCTGAGGACTTTAGCTCATTTATTACAATCACATCTGACCAAATTAGATTAAACTGATCCTACCTGTAAGAAAATAAGTGAAGGTGTGGAACATCTGACTCTGGCTGAAACAAATGATCTAGAGGAAAAACAATTACAATGTCTCAGATGCAAACAAATGTGCCATTGCATCGCTATAACATTGAAAGTGGGAATATTGCTCAAAGTCAAACAGTCATCTGATAATTTTGATTACAGGAGTTATTACTGACTGCATTCAGTGACGTCTCAGCTATTGTATATGCACCTCAAATTGGAACTTAAAACATTCACAGTATAGCGTTCAGTCTTATTTGCCGAAAGGATATAGTAGCTAAATGAACAAGATCATTTTCTCTGCACAAGTATCTGTGGTCCTTAGTTTTTTTAACCATTGTTACAGTGAATTTTATTGTCTATAATAGCAACATGAGTTAACATCAGGTGAATATTTTTCAAAACATCCTCAAAATATATTACCTGTAGATTGTGCATTTACAACTGTGGCACGCATGTCTGAAAAATACAATGAATCTTGTGCTTCATATAATCTATCATCTACAAACTCTGCCAAAGGTACAGTATAGTAGTGAAATACAATAATATCCTAAAAGAGCTTGATTTCAATTGCCTTTACTTCCTCTGAACAAATCCTGACTGGCCACTTTCATAAAAAATAATAAAGTTCAGCTGCACACCCCTTGCTCTGTATCATGTAGCTGCAATTATTAAACTTACCACAACCCTCTTGCACAATCGTCTCGCAAGCTTATTTGAATAATATGCAGCCATCTAGTGCCAATTACAGATATTGCACCAATCACCCACTTATGACGGTGAATTATGTGTTGTTCACATGTTGAAAGAAAAGATGGGGCTTTATCTATGAAAACAAATTACTTGGAAACCAATCTTGCTTAAAAGCTGTTGAGTGGAAATTTGGCACTGCTACTGAATCATTCCCACTTCCAACACTAGCCACATCCAGCCTCCTCTTTATTAAAACACTAACACAGTGAGAGAAATATATTGATAGAATAAAAAAGAGGGCATGGGGAGAAAAGTTTGAGTAAGAAAGAAAAGAAAAGACAGACATAAAAGAAAATCTGCTACATGTCTTTTTTGTTCTTATTGTTATTTCACTTTTAAAGTTCAGTTTGTTGATACTCAACTGGTTGGACCAGAGGAGACATGACAAGCTCCAACAGGGAGGAGGAGAAGTTGTTCCTGTTCAATCTGATTGGTTAAAAGGGTTTCTAGTAAAACATTGCATCACGTACATGGTCCTGGGGTAGAGCTAGATGGGTCTGATGGTGTCAAAGGAGGTCAAAGGGCAAATAAATAGCACTATCCTCACTGCCCATTGAAAGGTGATCAGGCAGACAGAGTGCATGAGACTGCATTGCTTTTCATATCAACTGATTTACAAAAGGGAAGAAGAGGGGGCAGTCTCTCCAACACCGAGAAGCAGTCCACCAATCCAGTTCAAAAGCCAACAGCCAATGAGGACAGGGAGCCAGAGTCGATTGACCAAACACTGGCATCTTTTGGGAGAGGGTGGGTCTCTTTACATCCCACCGAGGTGTGTTCTCAAAGCCAGAGGGAGGGAGACGTTTTGAGCATATATCTGTGTGTACATGTGTTAGTGTGCTCGTGCATGTGTGTGTGTTTGTGTGTACAAATATGACATCATTACTCACAAGTTGGAGACTACTCTTATCCATAGTTGTGACTCGGGGAGGGGAGGAGAACCGAAGATGACATCACAAAGCTCAATTCTGAGCGGAGGAGAAGTTCGGGAGCTGCTGTCCCCAGTGATGCAGTCTCGCCTTCACTCTCGTCGTCATGGGAACCATCCAAACGGATGTAGCTCACCCTGGTGTGGCGTCTCACTGTCGCCCTCACAAGAACGCGTACAATGGAGCGGGTGGCGGTGGTGTTGCTCTCACACAGAGTAGTGTTAGCAGTAGAACTACTGTCAATATCAGTTCCCGCAGTGATGGTTGCTAATTGATCACCTATGGTCACCAAGGCAGCCATATCGCTGTTGTCATCCCTGGCTCTGGCTGCCATGGCACCATGGTTCTCAATAGCAGTGGTGCTCGGTCCCACGTCTCCCTCTCTCCTCTCCCCCTGTCATACCTCGCTCTCCAGACTGGAGAAGTGGGCCGACCCTCGGCGTGAGCACAGACTCTTAGCTTTGAGTGGCAGATGGGGGGAATAGAACCTCCGTGGCTGTGGCACCGAGCGCAGTCTCTGATACTGGAGTTTGGCACTGGCCGGAGCCTGGCCTTGGCCTACCATCCCTATGCCTGCTGGTGGTGAGACGGAGGATGAGGGTGGAGGCGGGATGGGCATCGGGAGGGAGGTGGGAGACATGGACTGCTGCTGGGGTGGCGACGGTGAGGGCTGAGGTGGATGGTCTGTGGGCTGTGTGCTGAGGCTGAGGCTGAGGTTAGATTGGCTGCCTGATTTGGGCTGACTGGGATCTGGTTTAGGGGGCAGAGGCTTGGGGCGAGAACCCCCGCTGAAGCTGTGGCAGTGGGGGAGAAGCTCTTCCTGGCTATGGGAAAGCGCCGTGGCTCCTCTCTTGAAGTGGGAGGTGTGCGAGCGGCTGTGGGGATGTGGGTAAGGATGTGGTTGGGGGTAAAGGCTACAGGAACACATGGTGACCCGTCCTGCTTCTTCCCCTCTGTCCCTAGCTCGCCCCTTGCTCTTCCCTCCTCCACTCTTCCACTTTTTCTCTCCCTTCACGGGGATCTTGTCCATAGACCAGTATCTCCTAGGTGGAGGGAAGGCTGCGGGGGGTGGCGGCCACTGTGAGCCGAGCCCTCCACTCCCTCCCCCTGAGCCCCAACCTACTCCTGGCCCTGAACCCCAGAAATCAGCACCAATCCATCCCTCTGCCCGAGTTCCTAAGGAATCATCCCGACTGTTGATACTGCCCCCTTTCTCTCTGGAGGGGTAGGTGCCAAAGAACCAGCCTCCTCCGCCTATGCCCCCTATTCCAGTGCTGCTTCCCCCTGCACCTCCTTCCCAGTATCTTTCAAAGCGGCCAAACTCCCCTGACGAGCCCTCATCTGAATAACTGTCCTCTGCCCTGGCCCGGTCCCTCTCCGACTCAGACACTGCCCCCCTACCTGCTCTCCTTCCCCTCTTCCCCACCCGCTCCCTCACTCTGTCCTTCTCCTCTTCCTCATCATCATCACCCTCGTCATCCTCAGAATCCCACTCAGGGAAGGAAAGCCCTTCTCTGGTCTGTGCTTTCTCTTTTTCATAATGCATTAACAAAGGTCGGCGCTCTCCAACTCTCCCACTGTCATCTCTGTCCATCCCTCCACTTCTTCTCCGCTTAGAGGATGGAAGGAGTGGGTGGAGAGATGTTGGAGGAGTATTAGAATCATCTCCTCTTCCATTAACCCAAAATTTGACTGAAGCAGGGAGTTTGTTGAGGTTAGGATAGCGCTTACTGGGGATACGATGTCTGGAATGAGAGCGTGAGGATTTGGGACGCCTCTCCCTGTTTCTGCTGCTGTCCTCCTGTTCCCTGTCATTGCCCTCATCTCCTCCTTCTCTCCTACCTCTCTCCCTCTCTCCTTCCCATGAATCCCGTCCCTTCTCCCCAAATGAGCTCCGATACTGGGCAGAGAACGAAGAGTAGTCTTGTATTCCCCCTTCCCTCTCTCCTTCTGCCTCCCCTTCCCTCTCTGGCTCTACATCCCCCTCCTCTGGCTCAGAGCGTCTTCCCCCAATTGATTTCTTCCTTTTCTTTGTCTTCAGCTCCTTTTTCTTCTTCTTTTTCACCTTTCGCCGCTTCCTTTCTCTCTCTCGCTCTCTTTCCCTTTCTTCTCTCTTTTTCCTCTTTTTGTTCTTTTTCTTCTTCTTCTTCTCTTTCTCCTTCTCTTTTCTCCGCTTCTTTTCCCTTTTTTGCCTCTCAGCATCTCCACCCGCTCCACTCCTCTCTCTCTCACTCCAGCTTGCCCACCACTCTTGGAGCTGAGACAGTTGGCTTCCTCCTCTCTCCCTCTCTCGTTCCCTTTCTCTGTCACCCCAGGAGGTGCGTGGTTTCCTGGGGGGTATGGGTGGTGGCAGGCGCCCGTGGCTAAGGGAACGAGGCCGGATGATTGAGCGTTCCCTCTCCCTCCCCCTGCCAAGGAGGAGGCTTGACTCTTCTGTCAGCTCCTCGTCGTCATCATCATCCTCTCCATCTATTCCTCCAGTCCTATCCCGTGTGCTCCTAGAGGAGCTGTAAGAGTAGGTGGGAGAGGTGGAGCGAGAAGATGAGGCAGATGAGGACGTGGATGTGGATGAGGTGGTCGACGAAGACGAGGAGGATGTATAGTGCAAAGATGCAGAGGGCGAAGGAGGGGTGTAAGAGGGGCTGAGGGGTACTGGCACAGGAAGTGAGAGCGGGGGAGAGAGGGGGCGTGCCCTCCTCCCTCCGCCCTCCCTCACTCCATCTCGTGCTCCTCCCCTCCGCCCCAGGGGTAGAATGTTCTCATACAGTGGCCCTCCAGGCTCTTTGGGCTTCTTGGGCCTACGCTTCCTCCAGAAGGATGAGGAGAGAGGGGGAGAGGGATGTGGCAGCGGGGGTGTAGGAGGCAGAGGGGCCTGACTCTTAGAAGGCAATCTAGGAGTGCCCAGAGGTTTAACGGCCCCTTTCACTTGACCTTTCCCCTGACCTCCGCTGCCACCTCCCACCACCCTCTTCCCCACCCCGTGGTCCATGCCCTTCTCTGAATAAAAGGCCACACTGGCTGGAGGGGGCTGGGGGTGGCCCCTGGGCATAGTCTTGGGGGTCTGGGACCCTGCCTGCTGCTCCATGCAGGGCCCCAGTCCCTCAGGGTCAATGGGACCATAATATCTCTTATAGCCATCAATTCCCCCTCCCCCTCCATCAGTGGAAGCCCAGTTTGGTGGGACCTTCTGAGCAAAGGGTCCCATGTCAGTGATGGCCCCCCTTACAGCCATTGGGTTGGTGGCTGTAGCAGTTTTGGGCAGCCTCCAGCGATCCACCACAGCCAGTCTGCGGTCTGGCCGGGGCAGGAAGGTGGAGCAAGGGAGGGGTGCACCAGCAATGGGGGGGTTGGAGGGACCCAGTGCTGTCCCAGAATGCACCACGGTGGGAGGAGAGCCCGGTAGAGGTGTTTTATAGACGGGCTGCGGTTGCTGCTGTTGTGGTGGTTGCTGCTGTTGCGCCATGGCAATAACTGGGTTGGTCATAGACGTTGAGACAACATGTGGCTGGGACGGGACTGCAACCATTGAAGTGTGGTGATGAGTTGGCAAAGATTTAGCTGCTGCTGTTTCATCCTCAAAGCTACAGCAGCTATACATGCCCTGAGAAAAAGAGAGCACAAATCAAGAACACAGAGTCAGAGTTTAATCGGAGAGCAACATGAAACAGTATAGATGTACAGATGCAGCAGACTGCAGAAATCATGGCACACATGCAAAATACATTGTATTACTGTATGTGAGAGATAGAGGGACAGAGAATAAATGGAGTGGATGAGAATGGAAATCATAAAACAGCAATACAAATAAGTTTCGGTTTTCAAAAGAAATGCAAGATTGTTATTTTTCAGATAAACATCTATTCCTATTTATAGTACAGTTGTGCATTGTTTGCTTACTGTAATGGAATTGCATACATAAATGCATAAATTACAACCACAGTGGTGAAAAATCATAAATTATTATCAGGGAAGCTACAATAATCACATCCATATGGTGTGGTGTGGGCTGCTTCTGTCAAGGTCACTGTCAAAGGAACAGGATATTCAGGGTGTGAGCAGAATTGAATTTTAATTAATCTCCCGAATTGACTGAGTGGAATTGAATTGACCCTAGACCTCACATTTTCTAACACTCACACTCAGTAACAGATAAGGGCACACACAGGCAGGAACACATATGTTCTTACACATGTGTGTGCATATGGTAACATCATATTGTCCTGCTATAATGTCGTGTAGTGCACTTAATTGTAGGAACACCCCTTGTTGCCACAAAAAAGGGTTTCAAAGGGGATAAAAGTTCAAACATTAGCAGTGGAAATGTGGATATAAAATGTTGAGGCACTAAAGATAGTTTCACTTTTCAGAGAGTCATTTTGTGTGCTAGTGCAGAAAAACACTACACACACGCACACACAAAAACACTTACCCTGCTGATTGCCAGGAGAAAGTCCAATTTGCCAGAACTGGTGGCCATGCAATGGCGCAGCTTCCAGTAGACCAAGTGTTCCCAGGCAAACACCAGCAGACTGAGGCCCATAGCCACCAGCAACATGTAGAAGACCCCGGCCATGTTGTCAATATCCAGTTTACTGCTCATCACCTCAATTTTGTCATTATGGCAGATACCTGACAGCCAGAGGCGCTCCAACATCTCAATCTCATCTGGAAAAGGGACAGGTGGGGGATGAAGAAGAAAAGCAGGAAAAAGTACATGCATGAGGTTAAAAGGCAGTAAAAGAAGAGGAGGAAAGAAAAGAGAGAAAGTGGAGGGAGGCGAAGAGAATTGAAATGCACAATTAAAAAAAAATAAATAAGGTAAAGTAAGACAGGACAACACAAAACATAAAGGGGTTAAGAGATGAGGAGGGGGATCATGTTGGATATATTGTACTGAGACAGACTTACACAAGACAGACAGACAGACAGACAGACAGACAGACAGACAGATAGACAGATAGACAGACAGATAGATAGATAGATAGATAGATAGATAGATAGATAGATAGATAGATAGATAGATAGATAAATAGATAGATAGATAGATAGATAGAGTATATATAGATAAATAGATAGATAGATAGATAGATAGATACAGTATATATAGATGTATAGATAGATAGATAGATAGATAGAAGGGGCAGTAGAAAGTGGCAAGGGGACACACAGGGAGACAAAAAGGCTAATGATAAGCACTAAAGAACAGGTCTACAGAATTGCTTGCTCTTTGTCCATTATCCAAGGTGACACCTCAAGGTCAGAGGTCAGTACACAAAAAGCAGCACTGTGTCCAAAGTAACAAAGAGGAAAGAGCCTGAGACACACAGAGAGAGAGAGAGTCCAAAACAATGAAGTAGCACTGAGAAGTAAAATGGCACAGACAACCTAATCTCAACATTGTAACCCAGAATAAATGAGGAGAGGAGGAGAAGGGGAGACCATGAGCCACAGTGAGATGGCTGGATAGGTTGAACAAGCATGGGAGAGAGTAAGAGAAAGGTAATGACAGAGTTGGGAAGAATGTTTTACAAAGAGAGAGAGGGAGCGGCATTCTTTCTCTGTCCACGAACGCATCAGGGGAAATGAGACAGACAGAGACACAGAGAGAGAGTTAGAGGGAGCTGGAACAAGGGAAGCAGAGATGGAGGACGAGAGGCTGAGATTGTGTCATACATACAGCAGGAACACTCCTCAGATTGAAGAGGATGAGAGGAGAGAAAAAGAGGCAAAAATGGAAAGAGAGAGAGACAAGGGGAAGGGACAGAGACAGAGGCATTGGGAGAAGATCATAATCATTTAATTATGCTGGAGGGGTGGTTGGAATCTCCATCAAGGTGGTAAACTCTGGGGGGATCCAAGATTCCCATCTGTTAACCTACCAGGAACCAGGCAAGACTGCATTACCCACTGCTCTGCCTTTTCATTTATGATCTTGCTGGCCTAACGAATCCGGGCTGCCCTGCTAAACCTGTAATTGGCTGCGGGGGTTGCTGGTGTAACCATAGTGATGGACCACCAGAAGATGCAGCATGTGATTCATGATGAAATTAAAGAGCTATATTTTCCAACAGGACTCATAATGAGAGATTTATGTTACAGAAATAGCAATGGCAGAATGAGCAGCAATAACCCAGGTTGCATTTTGCGGCATATTACAGTCTCTGAACTATTTCTAAGTCAACCTGCTAAAGCAGGGTGTAAAAGCTGACAAGCCACGCATCCACCCGCAACACTACACTGCTCTGTGAAAACCCGAGCTCTAGCTTTTCATTTTTGCCATCATTAGCTGTGCTTGTGTAGCTTAGATGAAGCCAACTCAGTCATCTGTGTGATCTGGCTAATGTGTCTCCTGTAAAACATCATTAGCCAATCAGCCGTGGCCTCCAGCTACATCAACAGATGGACACAGTGCTACTGCAGCCCACTGGTAGACTCAGGTAACAACTCCCTGTCTTAGATCCATTCGAACACATACATTCCATAACACAAGGTCTGTTTTCTTTTAAAAGATTATTTTTGGGACTTTTTCCACCTTAATTTTGATAGGACAGCTAGGTGAGAGAGAGGGGGAAGACATGCAAGAAATTGTCATAGGTCAGATTTGAACCCTGGACCTCAGCGTTGAGGCATAAACCTTTCAGTGTATGTGTGCCTGCGCTACCACTGAGCCAACCCAGCCACTGAAGGTCTCTTTTTAACTACGGAACATAGCCTCATTGAAGAGGATTTATCGGTGTCATTGACCTTTAGTAGCAGCTGTGTGTCCAAACAGGAGCTTGATGTGAAAACAGCAAGTGTCTTAGTGAAGGATAGAGATAAACAGGTAGTCTCATGTCTGTCCTCCACTTCACAAGCCACAGTCGAATCCTTCCTCTAAGCTCTAAGTCTCATCTCCTGGCTTTCCTGCCATTTGACTTTTAGTGATTCATCTTGCGCTTCTTCGTCTCCCTCTTTTACAATCTGACTCTTTCTCACCGCGCCGGTTTCTTCCCTCCCTTAGGCCTTTGTGATGGCAGTTGTCTCTATCTCTCAGTCGTAGCCAGCTCAGGCCTGCCAAATCTGACAGGTGTGTCAAATTCACACTCCACCTCTGTTGATTCTGGCAGGTCAGGTCAGGTAGAGCTGGCACACTGCAAACACAGAGCTGGCATGCACAACAAAGACATTATTTAATAGAGAAAACTTTATTTGTGTGTGTGTGTGTGTGTGTGTGTGTGTGTGTGTGTGTGTGTGTGTGTGTGTGTGTGTAAATGTGCAAGTGCCTGCGTGCATGCTTGCATTCTGCCAGATGTGGCATGATGCCAGACATGTCCAGAGACGCTGAGCTCCACAGTTGTTGAGCAGTAAACCATGACCCGTACAATCCTGTGCTTTTATCACAACATGACAAACCTCTCGGCATTCATTGCAAGATTTCTTGGGGGGGAAAAAACGCCCTGCCAGCCAAGAGCTGAATACCCAGCTCCTCACATCTTTTTTAATATCTACTTACTGAATAATATATTCTTGGAATCAAAATCCTGATACTATGCAAAAAATAGAAGTGGATCTGATAAGAGGGGAAACTGAAATCTTGCTACTCAGCAGTTTTGCCTTTATCAGGATACAAGTTGCAGTGAGATCAATGGACCTTCTCTTAAAGCCGTGGTATGAATCACCAGAGGCAGCAACAAGGAGAACAATACACTCACAGGGTTGACAAAGGACTTCTCTAGTGCCCCTCTAATGCAGTTGTAAAATCATATGACTCAACATGGCATGGTACAATAATGATGTAACACTGTGACATGGTTTAGCCCGGCTGAAGGTGTGATGCAGAGTCCTTGAGCTGCAGGGCGATTGTTGAGATGCAGCCTTTGAGGGCACTCTGAATGTGAGCCCCCCACTCCCTCCCTCCACATCCACACAAACTAATCCTCTTCCTTAGTAATCCACTCCAATAATGCCTGCCTACAACTAGAACCCACAGCATTCAACACCCCCCTGTAACTTGATCTGTCCAGCATACACAGCTGATGTTAGAGCTTCTGCTACACAGAACAGAGGCAAGGACAAGGTAATGTACCAGCAATTTTAAAAAACAACAACAGACATAGCATGTCAAGACTGTCTGGGCTCTCGGTTTTTCTTGCACACACACGCATCCTTTCCCAGGTCCAACTTTTTAGCTCCAGACGCCGGTCTTATTTAAAAGATCTTGGCACCAAATTGGCATTATCAGTGTGTAAGCGGCTAAAGTGTCTGCATGCCAGAAACAGCTAAAGGGCTTTGTCCGCCACGCCATAAGCAAAGCTGATTTAAAACACGAGGAAAAGCCAAACAAGCAGCATCCAATTGAGACTCTAAATGCATGTGTTGGACTGTGTAAAATGACAATCAAGCATTAGTGTAGTGACAACTATTGCTAAGAACAGATTCTCTCTGTCAAACACAAGGAACCGTTCTCCCATGGATTAATCCTCGACACAAGTGTGTGCAGCAGACAAACAGCACACTAATAATGCTCCCATAGCTATCAATTATCCAATTATCTGATCTGCTTTTTAAATGTCTTTTTACTTCAGTGCACTCGTCTCATGTTCAGGGTATTTTCAGGTGTTTCTCTTTGGTTATTTTTTCCTCACACTTCCTCACTCTCTGTGTCAGTATCAGCTAATCTGTAATGAGTGTAAATCTGTCACCGCACAAGTTGTGATAATCTTTTTTTACAACATTGACTCGCACAAGTACATTTTTACAAAAATGATTTCACCAGCCCGAGCAGGAAGAAGGGAAAGAGAGTGAAAGTCAGATAGATTGAGAGGAGTAAAAATGGGGGAGGGTCATGTGCACTTGCAACAATGCAATGCTTGAAACCAACAACAAAAATTTACCACACACTCTTTTATTTCCCCTCCTCTCTTGTAGCTAATAAAGAGACCTACGAACCTCTTAACCATTATCATCAGCCCTCTCCTACACACCATTATTCCCTCACAATCGAAACACCTTACAGCCATCGGCCTCACCACACCTTGTACTCCTCCCATCCACTTCTCAATATCCTCTCATTCATCTACTCCGTGTCCTCCATCAACCCCCTACCCTCATGCTACTCTGTCGCTCGTTTCTCTACCCTGTCATTTTACCCATAACCTTCCTTTTGCCCCTCCATTGTCCTAATTATTTTCCTGTCTACACTCCCCTCCCCATAGTGCTCACCATCTCCCACCAGCTGCAGTAGGGCCAGGTCAAGAGGACGTTTCCAGCGTGAGTTTTTGTGCAGGGCGATACCGTAGCCTGTGGTGGCAAAAACCTTCCCCGAGCCTATGGTCATCACCTTGGAAAAAGGACAATGTGCAGATATTTAAAAACAAAACTGAGCAAGAGGAAAACATATATTTTGAATCTAGTATGTTAGCAAAAGTGCCTGTGTGGATTAGTTCTCACCTTACAACCTTCGTCCTTCCTGGCCATATAGTTCAATACTGCAGCATCATAAATAAAAGCATCCAGTTTCCTGTAAAGGGATCAAGGGAGAATTCATTCATCATTTAATGGGAGAGAGGGAGCAGAGGGATGGACTGGCTGAGGCAGGGAGGAGGTATAAAGGTGGATATCTGTGATGTACCTGGGAAGAGAGTTAGGGTGCAAAAATATATGTCAGACAGGCGCACAGAATGATAAAGAGTGCATGAAAAGTTAAATCATAACAAGAAAAAAGGGAGGATGGGTGGAATAGTAAAGCAGGCTTGGCAGAAAGAGTGAAAACACAAGGAGAATCAAATAAGGCAGAGATCAGGGAAAAATGTGTGAGTAAGAGGGAGCGGGAAGGTGGTGGAGGAGGAAGATGGGGATTTATACGGTGCAAAGAGCGCAGTGACAGGGAGAGAGAGGGAGAGGGGTGGGGGGGGGGGGGGGGGGAATGGGATTTACACACTTGAGGGGGAAAGACATGGGATAGAGCCAGAGAGTGATGAGGATTATAAAGTTGAAATACTGACACACTGGGAGAGGAAAGAATGGACCGAAAAAGAGAAGGAGAAAAGAGAGAAATGGTAAGATAAGAGAGCAGATGAGGCATAAGAGGAAGGGAAAGATAAGCACTTAGGGAAAGAAAAAAAAGACAGCAGGAGAAAAGCAAGAGTTTCTCATTTTTGTGCATGTTAACACTGAGTTATAATTGTGGTGTCAAGGCAATGGGGAGGGAGAAACGATGACAGAGGCTTAGGATAAAGTAAACTGGGATTATCCAACACATGACGGGTGATAGAGATTCTACTAGAAACTAAAGGGAAATGCTGCTTGCACTGTGTGAGTGGGTGGAGATAGCGGTGAAGGGTAAAGGTGAGAGAATATGTGCTGGAAAGCAGGATGTGTGACAAAAGATGTGAAATGTTAGGCAGAGTTGAAAAGAATACCACTGTGTACGACAGCCTGCTAGTGAGAGAGTTAAAACATTTTTTTTTAAATCACAGCAAAGAATTGCAGCAGGGATGACTCCACCAAAAACTCATAATAAAAACCATACATGTTAGATGATTTCCCATTAAATGGGCTTATAGAAATACAGTAAATACTGTAGGGTTTGTAGAATGGACCTTGTGGTGAGATTGTACGGTCAACTGCTATTTCCAATTAACCTTTAAGCAAACATACTGTAGACAAGAAATCTTTTAAGTACTAAGAAAAATGGCAATTTGAACATCTACTCGATGAAGACTGTGTAATACAATCGCTCCAAAACAGCTTCTGATTAGACTTTGTGGTGAGATTTTATTGCACGATCAGTAGTAGTCAGTATCAGTTCAAGACAGCGAAAATTCTTCTTTTGACCATTTAGTGGCACTACATTTACTTGCAACTATATGTATGGCAGTACATCAGGATTTTCTAGGAGACATATCACAGTTCAGCAGCTTGTGTCATTTTTAAATTATCTTTATTGAAATAGTGAAGTCTAATCATGACCATGAAGTCTTTATATATATGTATTTACCTTGTACAGCAACCTAAGGAGTCCACTATTTTTTAAGATTTCGCATTTGCTATGGTTGTTGAAAGGTAATACATTGAGATTCATTTTTTATAAGCAGATTTTTGTTTTGGTTACATTTATTAGAAGAAAAAAAAACCATTTTCGTTAAGACAGAGTGTCTTGCATCCTTTATAGTAGGGCAATTCTGTTGTGTAGATTGGGTCTTTTGAAATGTTTGGATCAGTACTTAATCATCTGTGATGTGAGCATCTTGGTTGTTGTTGGTTGTCTTGTAAGCATATGTTGAACGTGAACAATCGTGACAACTTCCTTAATCTAATATGGAATAATTTACAAAGCATGCTTGAATGGAAACTCAGCTAGTAGAAAATAAAAAATCGAGATGTGGAGAAAGACAAAGATCTTGCAGGATACATGTAAATGTGAGGGAATGAACAAGCTCATGTTATAGCAGACAGACCCAGTCTTGAGGTTAGAAATGGCGTCCTCCACTCCTCTCTGGTTGTATTTGCCCATGTACTGGTGCATGTCTGGGTAGTTGGAGCGGATGTTTTTTTCTGTGCTCCCGTTGGGCACCGTGCCAAACTTCAGAGGTGGGTACTGCTCCTCGGGATGCTGAAACTAGCCGAGCAAAGGGAGGCAAGGGAGGAAGACGGAAGGGGCATGAGACACACCAGGCTGTGCACCAATCTGTCTGACCTATTTCTGTCCACTTTCCAGACTAACTTACAGCACTCCATGCACAGTCAAATCTTTGAAAAGAGAGCAGTCTGTGGACTTAAAGTAGCATTTAGAACTGCCTTTTACGTATTCAAGAACTGTGGTAATGGAGTTATGTTAAATGAGATTTTATTCATTCCTAAATTCCTGTGCTTTAATCAATTTAACATTCAAATGCACAGGATTTGGCTCACTCTAAGACTTTAATTCTCCTTCTGCTTTCCCTACTTAATCAGTATTCAAGAAATGAGGTACCTTCTTGTCCGAGAGGCCTGACACTGTGTCAATGTACTCCTCCTGGATCATAAAGGCAGCCAGGTTAGCAGTGTAAGAGGCCAGAAAGATGACAGCAAAGAAGGCCCAGATCAGCACCATGATCTTGCTGGTGGTTCCTCTGGGGTTCTCCACTGGCACGGAGTTGTTGAAGACAATAGCCCACAAAAGCCATACAGACTTTCCTATAGTGAAAGTAGAGCCTCCAGCCTCTGGCCAAAATGTTGAAGAGGGAAAAATAAGAGCGTAATGAGTGGTTGCAACGTTAACTTTTTTCCTAGACAGCAATCCAGCCAGTACACAGCACAATAGTGTATTCAGTAGCGTCTAACTGCAGATGAAGCAGCCGATTCAAATTATTCTTCCCTGAATGATCTGTAAAATGGGTTTACTGTATATGAAAATACCTAGCAGGCTTTTTTGACACTAAAGCTCATAAGGCAGTGACTATACGTTTCGAGGATGGCAGCTTTCAATTCAGCTGCAACGTAATCTTTCAAATGATTACACCACATGGTGCAAATCACCATTCAAAGGGCTCAAACACTCCTTCCTTTATACGACAGGAGTAAAGAAGGAAGGAGAGAGATCAGAGTGAATAAGAGGGATATATGAGAGGATGACAAAGAGGTAAATTATGTAGAGCACAGCAATCATGCAGTAAAAGAGGCGAGTCGGGTTGGCTATTGGACTGAGGCATCAGGCATACTGAATATCACAGGGGTACAAACTATGCCGTTGAATAATGAATAGCTGCTTCAATATCGAGAATACTTGGACGCAGTTCAACATACTGTAGGTAGAATTTCGTCTTCGCCACACTCACAGTTAAAGGGATAGTTTGGATCTTTTGAAGTGGTGTTGTATGAGGTACTTATACCTACCTATAAGGTCAGTGTATTACCTACAATAGATGGCAGTCGGCATGCCCCCAGTTCTGAGAAACACAGTTAGTCTGTTTGTGTTATTGTGTGACTTTGGTGTTTTAAAAGGATTAGGAACTAACAAAACTAACTAACTAACTAACCGATTGAGACAGTGGTAGAACAGCAACTCCCGTGTTCTGCAAGGTAAAATGACAATTGTCAAAGGAGTCTAGTGGCTTTGAAAGAAGCAAAACAACAGCTTCAGTTCCCCGTCCTAAAGGGCTGTTTACAGCAAGGTAAATCGGTGAAAATATTATAAATATCGCGTACACTTAAACTGATTGAAATAGATTTTTTTAGGTGGTCCTTTTTTAGGTGGTTCTTTTTTAATTGGCTAAAACACGTTTTGCTGTGTGTCTCTGTCCACAGCACTACACTGCTTAGCTTCCGTGTCGGTACACCTGCCTTCTTCTCCAAACTGGGGCCATGCTGACGGCCAGCTACTGTAGGTAATACACTGACCTCATACAATCCCACTTCAAAAGATCTGAACTATCCCTTTAAGGATTCAGGGCAGTACATTTAAAATGTCAAATTGGTTTATTCTGAATGTAACAACTGACCAATCAGACAGACAGAAAACAAATTCAATAGAAACAAAACGTTTATCATCATGCTAAAAAAAATCATTTTGACTTTGAAATCTTCACATTCCAGGAGTGTGTTCAATATTTGTCTATTTGATACATGGGTTAACAGTGATGGACTGCATGCAGACCTATCTATCAGACAGGCAGCTTAGATCCATCACTCACTTTTGCCATTTTGGAGACTGCGGTTGTAGCCCACAGGGCTGAAGAACTCAAAGATGAAAACGGTCACAGCCACTACGGTCAGGCACATGACAAACATCATCACCCACACCGCTGGACTGTAGGGCTCTGTGAAGGGAAACAAAAGAATATTTTAATTAAAACATAACGTAAGGGCATGCTAAACAGTTTTGTAATGCATTATTTAATCATCATTATTATTATCCATAGAGAGGACAAGAAAGTTTCATAAACCTGGCACATTCTGTACTATAAATATACAAAGATAAGTCTTGTATGCAGTGAAAATGGAAACCATTGGAGAAATCATATTCTCCAGAAGTCCATAAACATTTTTTCTCTTTTAACAATCATCTCAACGCAGTCTATAGGCCAATAACTGTTCTCCCGCTGGAGCCTTGAGTCTGCTGACAGAGTGAAACTACAAGTTGGGAAGACACAAGCAGCTAAGAAAAAGTAACGGCTAATCTAGATGTAAGGACTAGCAGCCAAAGACTGAGGCTCTTTATGCAAACTCAACACTTTACGATTGGATTGGATTCTGTACATCAGCCTCACATAAACAGAGCCTCTTACCTAAGAAAGCGGATGGTGATACGGTTCCGTTGCTACGGGAGACCATGACACTGATCCCCGTCTCCACAAAAGGGACGGAGAAATCCACGACCTCTGACCTCTCCTCATTGATAGTCAGCGAGCCAATGGCCATGTCGGCTCGCTTGTATACCACCTAAAGGGGACATCAGTGGTGAGAGAGAAATCTAATTATGTGTAATTCTTGTGGCAGTTACAGACAGACATAGTGAATATTTTACAATTCACAAAGGTTTATTTCCAGGTGAGATAGTGACATTTCTGCACCCTGACCCCTTGTACATCCGCAAATATGCCTGCATGAGAAAGGCCAAGGATTCAATCTACTACAAATACTGAACACGTGTCTCTTGTGCATCTCTTTAGCATACAAAATGAGCTAGGGCCCTGCTCCTCCCTGCCGCCATCTAGAAAAACCTGAAAACCGCTGTGTCTGCTGATTGTACAAGTGAAATGTTAATCTACATTAGACATGGCACATCCGCTCTTCAGAGCAAATCAGCGGAAAAATGAAGCGAAGCGGTAAGCAAAGCACCCTCCCCTCAACTTTGCCAAGTCTCTGGATTACCTGATCAAAGAATGGCAGGCTTTGGAACATCTGATCAAAAGGCAGACATTAGTTTTAGAAAACAAAAATTTGCTTGGCCTGTTGCATGTGAAAATAGATTGGACAGACTGCTCTGGCCCCGGCTCAAGTTATAAATGATAGAGCAGGAGAGCGCAGTGAAACTGTTTTGGTACCCGTGATCGCTGGTGTTTGGCAAGTTCCCTCTGGGACAAAGATAGAAACAGTGGGCCGCTTCAATAAAACAGCAGCCTCCGTATCGATCTCAGTATGTGTGTGTGAGCATGTGTACACGCTTGTTTGTTTGTGTGAGCCTGTTTTTTTTTCTGATAGCATTTCTATGTCTTTCTTGATGGGGTATCATGAACCTCAGTGAGTATTCCCAAGAAAATATCAAGGACTAATCGCAACTAGCCAGGGGGTGTCTGACAATGTGTGTGTCTTTGTGCTTCTATGTGTTTTTGTGTACAGGAACGTGTCTCTGCAGATAAACATACTGAAAGGAAGTGTTTTTAATTTTTGAAGGAGACTTTCTTTTACATTTTTGGACTGAGACCAGTTTTCCTTCCGTGCCTGTGTGTGTGTGTGTGTGTGTGTGTGTGTGTGTGTGTGTGTGTGTGTGTGTGTGTGTGTGTGTGTGTGTGTGTAATAAATGACAGCTGTCTGATTGCTGGCAATGGTTAAGTGGCCATAACTCTCACAGAGATTGATGTGACACATAGCGTTAACATAACTGGTCACCCAAAACGCAGAAGCATAGGCGGAATGCTACTATGCGGCTTATTGACTAAAAAATGCAACACATTTCCGAAGGCACAATTATAAACTCACACACACACAACTTTCACACATACGCAAGTGGCATGGGCCGACATTGAGAACGCATTGCTCACAAAGGCAGACAGGCAGAACCACAGGCACCCCCACACACACTTAAACAAAGACTTGCCTCTCCAATCATGCCGTTCCAAACCCCATCAATTTTCTTCCCATGTTTCCCATTGGTCACTAAATAAAGGTCATAGGTGAAGCCGACAATCTTGGCCAATCTCTTGAGGATGTCGATGCAGAAGCCCTTGCAGCACTGCTTCATGGGAGCTACGCCCTCATGGATGGCACTGTGAAAGAGTCACAGCCAAGACAAAATAAGTAAAAATCGAAATAAAAGTGTCAAACAAAAAGCCTTAAAAAACTGAATCCTGATTAGTGGGTAATAGTGTGAAAGGAAAGGAAAAGGAGCACAACAGAAGGAAATGGTCACAGAGGAGGAATATTGTAGCCCAGCACTTGGTGACAGGTTTGATCGACCAGTGTAGGATAGGTGCTGTCATCCCCTCAGAAGCTGATGAACCATAAAGCTCTACTGTGGTCACATCTGATTCCAGACCCCTGAGTCATTCCACTGATCCTCTGGAGAGCAGTCTGTTATTGATTATGGTCAGGGAGTGAAGAGACCACAGTTTGATAGGTGATTGATAGCACCTCAATTGGATGGCATCATGAGAGCTTAGGAACTCCATTCATAACACAAAGTAAAGTAGAGAGGCTACTATTCTATTTTTTCATTTGATTTCCTTTTATTCTCATTATCATATATTTGGGGGAAAAGACATTAACATATGAAATGAATCAATAACATCAAATCCTACATAAACACATCAGTGTCTTAAATCCAAAGGATTCAAACCTGGCATTAAGGGGTCGTCTGCAGGGCACTGAGTCTCGGATGCAGGTCCCGGATGCGGCATCTGCCAGCTCCACAATGACAAATGGCCTTTCCTCCAGCGTGACAACACGCAGGTGCTGGGCATCATCAGGTGGTTTAAGGAATGGCCCATAGCGGGACCAGGCTGGGTACCGAAGCCTCAGCACGCCATTCTCCCACCAGCCTACCTGGGGGAACAGACAAGAGAAACATTAGAGATAGGTGGAGCACACAAACACATATCTCTACCACAATCAGTATTTATTTTCTTTTAATAGATCAGGCAATCAAAACAACCCTATTGAACACAAAGCAGGTTGTTTAGTTGATTATGTTAGTCTACTCTGCCTGACTCATTGATACTTTATCTGACTAAGGCTTGTGCAAGTTAGAATCTACTCGCTATGGCTCTGAAATCCCAGTACTGTGCTGTGTACGGATGAAGCCATGGCACTGTCTGTGGTGCTGAAGTCCGGCCATTCTGTCAGTTTCGTCTTGGATCTATAATATTCTGTAAACTATATAGCTTGTCGTTCATGGTGCGGTTTGCTAGTCGCAGGTGTCTACCCTGTTAATAATTAACAATTCTACTAATTGTAGGGCTACAAGTTTTCTTAAACAAATGTGTTTTGCATACATACAAGGCACAGATACAGGTGGAGTTGGTTATTATGCCAGACCAGAACAGAAACATAATTATGTTTATATGTAGGCTTGAAGTAGAGTGTTTTATATTATGATTTAATAAAATTAGGACAAAAACAAAAACACGTTTGAACACTGTATCACATATTATTAAGTGAAATTTAGTAAAGCTACAGAATAAAGCTATAAAATAAGGGCAATGGTTTACTGTGAAGGAGCCACTCTAAATTAAATTTTAAAGTGTTCATATTTTCGTTTTCACGTTCATAATTGTATTTAGAGGTTGTACCAGAATAGGTTTATGTGGTTTAATTTTCAACAAACACCATATTTTGTTGTACTGTACATTGCTGCAGCTCCTCTTTTCACCCTGTGTGTTGAGCTCTCTGTTTTAGCTACAGAGTGAGGCATCTCACTTCTGTAACATCTTTGTTGGGAGTCACACATGTGCAGTAAGTACTGCTAGCTTGTCAGTTGCAGAGTATGAGGGAGTGCCACGTTAGCAGCTAGGCGAGCATTATAACGTGTGTTACAAAGTGACGCATGTTCGTCATGGAAGTAAAGGCTGGACTACAATAGAGCTGTTTGGAGCAGTTTGTGAACAGTGTTTTCTCTGGAAGATGGTAAGTCCCTTTGGGGTGGACTTAAGGCTTTTTCACTTTGTAAACCTATAATGTGCACAAAAAGATATATAACACAATAAAGGAAAGGGGAAAAGCCAAAAAGCACAATATGAGCACTTTAAATCATTGTTCTTTAGATAGAATAAATAATTTTATGATGACAACAATACCATAACCTTATACATTCACTTAGCCACACACAGAGCAGGTAAACACCACAACATTAACCTAATTATACAGTCTCATACATGTACAAATGCATTGTAATAAACATTGCATTAGGCTTCAATATATACTTGCTTGCAAGATACAGATGGGAAAATACATTGCACAACACTGTATCACAAACTATTGCCATGAAATGACAGAGATGAATGAACATTTCCCTGTCAGTCTCAATACAAACTGAATATAATAAGCTTCATAAAGGCTGTATTTACAGCAGGACTATGGTACCGGTTTGAATTATATTGTACAGGTATTATACAAGTTATTGTGCCCACTCACTCTTTTTTTTTTAGAACACCAGGCCCTAAATATTCATTGTTTTGTGGGTTGGGAGCAATTACCTGAAATGTTTGTGCATGTGCAAAGGCTACACTGATTGATGGGGTTACAGTGTTTATCCCGATTTGTTTGTACTAGTCATTTAGTTTGGTGTCAAATCAAACATTGCCATATAATTACACATAATGGCTTTGGGTAGGATGAAAGCAAGTAACTCACAGATGCTTGCACAAACAGTGGGCTTTATTGAGGGCGCTATGGTGACAGAAGGGTTGTGGCAAGCAGACATATAGTAGCCTGGAACCTGAACTTAAGTTGTATTCTGACTTGGTTTGATTGGAGCATTTTTACACATTAAAAATGTGCAGAGAGCAGACTCATGCCTACAGATGTCAATTCAGTATGATTCTTAAAACCTGTTCAGGGATGATGTTGTGAGACCACATTGTTCTGTGTCCACTGTTGACCTGGAAATGTCTGTCAAGCATCCCTTTGACTGTTCATATTGTTGTCTTCTCTTTGCATTGTTTATATGCTCTCTAGATGTGTTGGATGCTGGTACCTGGCATATTCAGACTATTGAAAGCAGCACAAGGCAGAACCACACCCAAGAAGATTCTGTGCTTTTTTTGAGAACCTTCTTCTTGCAGAATCACTTGACACATCTTGTCGTGATCACCTGATAAAAGTCTCATCATGATGATGAAGTGTAACTGAGGCAACATACACAAAAGAAAGTGCACATACATACTGTACATTCATGCACACACATACAGAAATACATGAAGATATACAGTCAACACACTCACACATATATAAAAATAAATTCACAAAAGAATGAGAGTGCTTATGCAGGCCAGTAGAGTAATGTAAAGTTTGGCAGCTGCAATCAGCCAAAGTCTGTGTAATGCAAGCGCTGGCAGGGAGAAGAGGAGGAGGTGGCAACAATGACAGTATTTCGACTGCACTTCAACCACAGCTCTGCAACAGACATTCAATCAAAACACACTCAAGGAACACAGACAGAAAACAGATAGAGCGTACAGAGCAACACACTACTCTCTATCAAACAAATACCCTGAAAAATGCACACACATACATCAGAAAAATACCACTTCAGACTCTTCAAATTGCTAGAATATTTCAGAGGCATACAAAGTATTTTGGTTTGAAGCAAAAGTTTGAGGGTTGGGAACCACTTTAAAAGAAAATGTATCCTTCAGCAGCTGTGAGTGGCATTAATAAATGTTCATTAAGTTACAGTAATATCCCTGAACGTCTCGCTCGGTGTCCTGTATCTGTAGCTGAAACAAGACATGCTAATGCTGGACAACCTTCAGTACTAGTCTGCAGTGTTCTTAGCTGGGTGCTCCCGGGCTCTAGGTAATGGTGCAGTCATTGTAAAGAGAACATTAAATATTCAAGGAGAGCCAACAGCGTGGATGTGCATAATAGGCAGATACAGGCGTCTTATCCTCATTGTGTTCGTGTGTGTACAATAGGGTTTATGCAAGAAGGGTGTAAGCATGTGTGTGTAAGCATACAGTATGTGCCCTCATTTGTGGACACATGGATGTCTGTGTGTAAGTTCTAAGCGTGTGTGTGTGTGTGTGTGTCTGTGTGTGTGCATGTGGGCGGGTTTTTTACCCTGGGTCGAAGGACCAGCGCAGGAGCTTCTAATTGAAAGGGATTTGAGGGATATGGTAGGAGTCAGCATGTTACGACACGCTGAGACTGGACTCTGGTGGGCTGTTAAAACCAGCAGGAGGCTGAGAACCACCAATGTGTGTATTTATGCCTGTGTGTAAGCTTGTGTGGGTGCATCAGTATTTGTATTAGAGCAGCATTTGTGATTATGTGCAGAGTGTATGTTCTGAGAATACTGTGTGTCTTTATGCATATACAGTGTGGTGTTGAGGTGCTTGCTTGTCTGTGGTTGAGAAAATGAGCATCGCTCTCTCTTCCGACACAGACATGGGTAAAATCCCAGCGCATTAAAGGGAAAATATCTCCAACAGGTGACAAGGCTTCGTATTAAGGATTTCCAAAAAAAACCCACAGCTTTATAGAATATGCATGACACGCCAGGGCTACTGGTGCTTTTGACGTGCATACAGTTATGTAGACAAGACACTCAAACACACAAAACAATGGTGAGGCTACAACCAGATGATAATGACACGCAGAAATCTTCAGCACTATTGAAAATCAGCATTTCATTTGTATTTATCTGAAAACACAGGCAGCAAACAAGAACAAAACAGCAACTATTGATCAGAGCATCAGAGCATTGCTTTGAGCAAAATGACTATGAATGAAATGTATGAGTAGATGTGTATGACTGGAGGACTGATTAAACTGATTAAAGGATAGGTTACATTTTTTTAAGTCTGTCTAAATACTCTCTCATACCCATGTGTACATTCAAAGACTAAAGAATTATTCCTTTCTATAATGGCAATGAAGTGTCTCTTCTTAGTGCAACTCCAATAATGTAAGAGATGGGGGACAGAATCCACAGTCCTCTTTCTATCTAGAAATACTCCAACAGTCTAAGTGAGTCAAATAAAGAGGTTACCTCTTCGTTTTGTACAAAATGCCCTTTTTGTGTTACAGTTCCTCAGCTGCATCTCACTGTCCAGAGAATCACAAAGAGGGAATTTCAACCTAAAGAGACTGATAATTTAGAGGTCAACCTCTTGATTTGGATAACTCTGATTGCTAAAGCCTCATATTAGCTTCACCTTGACTTTAAAAAGCATTTTTGCACAAAACTAGGAATGAGGATTTCGTCCTCCATCACCTGAATCACACTAGGATGCTATACATATAACCAGTAAGGAGAGGAGGGAACCAATATGTCTTTAAAGTTACATATGGACATGCACATATTGTATTAAGACAGACTTGAAAACATGTTAACCTATCCTTTAATCTTGTAAGGTTTTTTTTAATTAACTGATCCATTACAGTTTCCAGAGGCCATGGTGATGAAAACCCCAAAATATTCAAATTACAACAATATAAAATCCAAAAGCATTTTGATTATTAGATTTTAGTGTGTGTGTGTGTGTGTGTGTGTGTGTGTGTGTGTGTGTGTGTGTGTGTGTGTGTGTGTGTGCGTGCACGCATGCATTTGAGGCATTGTGTGAGAGTGCTTTAACCAGGAAACAGCAGTGTTACAGAGAGACAGCAGAAAGAAACTGAATGGCCACAGTAGGAGCACACAAAGCACGGTCAAATGGTCAGCAGCCAACTTCTGTCCTCTGCCTCGGGCACCGATAGCCATAGTGAACTTTACATGAACATTCACCAATGCGACATGACTATTCTCACTGTTAGGTTTATATTATTGTTTCAGATGCCAATGCAGCACGGATCTGCTCCTCTAGCTCACACAGAGAGATTATGACTCAAGAACCAATCAGCTCAAAACCTGCTCCGGGTTCAACTGCATGCGCTTTTGTCCTTGTAGTTGTTCACAGAGGACAAAATTACAGTTTCTCATGAATCCCAAGAATTAAACAGCTTATGTAGACAACAAAATACCGTAATATTCAATCAAGTGTATCGTGTGATTCAACAGAACGCTTGCCCTTTTCTCTTCTGAAGTGAGACCCAGACCATATGATTAGACATAAAGAACTGATGTCATGTCCTTACATCTTCCCATCCACGTCCAGGTGTCCAGGAAATTACATCCAGGAAGGGGTTGGACAAGTAACCGTCGGTATTGAAGGAATAGTCTCGACGACCAAGTGTGATGTTGCCAAAATACCTGCATGGTGATGGATGGAGACAAAAGGAGAAGTAAGCAAACGACAGAAAACACATAATATTAGTAAATTAACTAATTATGTTTTTGGAGGAGAAAGTACAAATCATAAGGCTGCTTATGGTGCAACTGTAAGCCTACCCTATTCTCTTCCCACTTGAAACTAAATCACAGCACCTTTATAGTGAGGGCTTGTCTGTTGATCAAATCTACAGACAAATGATCAGACACACAGTATTGTCAGGATCTTTGAAGTCAAACAACTGCTGCTCTCTGCATCGGCTGTGTGCTCTATAGTTTGTCTGATAATCACACAGGACAGACGTTCTTATTATCTCCTCATGTCATCTTGCTGGCTTCAAAACAAAAAACCTGAAAGCTCATTTTTGCATGACAGGAAGCCTCATATGGAAGAGCAGCTTGTAGTTACAGACATTGAACAGCAGGCAGCACTGCAAAAAAAAAAAGGAAAACATCTTCCTCTTCTGTTGTTGGATATAGTTTATAAACAAAGAAGAAAGAGGCCATTAATCATTTCTCTTTAATTGCTGCACTGTTTGTGCTGTGCTTCATTTACAAAAAGGAGTGTAAATAAAGTTAATAATTATTTGTTTTGCTCATCACACTGACCAAACCTAGAGTAGTATCTCTATACAATATCATGTGAGCAAGAATGATTGGCATTAAAAACAAACAAAGATGAAAACCAGCACCACTTGGGCTACCTGTTAGAGTGTGCTGCTGCCTGTTTGCACAGCCTATGAGGAATATATTAAAGCTGGCTCATTAATATACATGAGACATGGTCGGCTTGCTACAGATGCTGGGGTAATTTTGCCAACTCACAACTACACGCACCAACAACATCTATTTTGCATGGATGATAGCCAGCTCCAAATTCAGATATCCCCTCTGTGCCTGCTCTCTGACACTGAATCTACCAACTCCACCCATATACCTTCCAGCTCATTCTGGCGCCGAAACCAACTCATTTCATAGAATGCACCTGATCCTGTCTCTATTTCCTTTTCTCTCTTTTTCATATATTTTGTCTGGAGCCTGCCAACTGCCTTGTGTTCCCCTCCATCCTTACATTTCTCCTCCTTCCCTCCTCACATTCTCTCTTTAGAATTTTTCTCTTTCCTCTTATCTCCCCCTCACCTCATCCTGCCCCGCAGTCTCTGGGTCTGATTGGCGTCCGTCATGCAGTTGGTGACAAAGTTTGGCACACCCGTGGTTCCGTAATCCTTGCGCATTGCAACTGCCCCATGAGTCAGCACAGTCACACCCAGAGCAATCCTCCGGCTAGGTTCGTCCCTCCAGCCCTGGGGCCGCACAGCAAACAGAGCCCGGGGCAGGCTCTCCGAGCTTAAACCTGAAAGAGCTGGCCCCACAGCAAACCACATGTGGGAGGCTCCGGCCTGACCGGCGGCCCAGGCAGCTCTGAAGACCAGCTCAGCCTCCTCCTGGGAGCAGTACAGCAAACGCACCTGGAGGACAGTAGGAAGGCAGGGAGGGAACAGGGACGAGGGGAGACACACACACATACACGCTAGTGAGATAAGGAGGGGACAGGGGAGACGTGGAGAGAGACAGAGGGTGGAAGAAGTAAGGGGAGAAAGATAGAGCTGGAGCAGAGGTGCAACTGAACGGGGGGGGGGCATGTGATGCGTGCTAACCAGGAGGTACAGGAGGCATCAGAGGTCAGTGCTTAATGAGCTTGAGCCTGATGAAACAAGTTACAGTTATGAATTGTTTTACTTAAGAACAGAAGTAAAACAAGAAAGGGCAAATTAAAAAAATTAAACAACTGTAAGTGGTAGAGCAGAGAGATAGAGAGGTAGAGGAAATCAAGGGAGTGTGTGTGTGTGTGTGTGTGTGTGTGTGTGTGTGTGTGTGTGTGTGGGGGGGGTTAAAGACAAAACAAACCTGAGGGAAAACAAAGGGGAAGAGGTTAAACACTGACATATGTTATTAAAAGCAGGGTGGAGAAAAGACCTGGCGACAACAGGAGATGGTTGGGGGGGGTAAAATGAGCAGATGGAGGGAAGTAATCAGAATCGGGAAAACAGAAAAGTCACTCCATGGAGAACGGAAAGGAGGAGGTGGGATGGTGAAGAACAGCCAAATATGACATAGTTTAGTGAAATCGGGGCCTGGAGAGATAAGAGATATTTGCAAAAGACAGGGAAGGGGGGGGGGGGTGATTGAGTGTGGCTGTGGAGAAGGAGAAAAGAAAACATTAAAGAGAGTGAAAGGCAATATAAAAAGACAGAGCAGTGACAGTGGATGAGCTCTCTGCTGAAAGTGCTGAGGTAAGGAGGGAGGGGGGGACCAAAAGAGAGTTTTAAGGGGTTAGAGGGGAAATGGTGAAAGAAGGAAGGCATCGACAAGAGGAAGATGGAGCTGAGTGGAAGACGGAAATGGGGGGAGGGGGTTAAATGCTGACAAATACCTGAGATAAAAAAAAAGAGTGAGAGCATTTAAAATAGAAGAAGTACATAAAAAAATGGCATTGTGAAGAAAAGAGACAAAGTGGAATCGAAGGACAAAAGAAAAGAGGAAGACAACTATTTGGAGGGGGGGGGGGGGGTCAGGGAAACAGACTGAAAGCACATTTTGAGAATTGCACCTTCATTGAATTTTGAACTGTAATGGCTTGGCAAAACAATCCTGCCTGTATGCCAATAAACCTCCAGTGAATTAGGCAGGGAATGAGAGTGACAGAGGGGGAAGAGGAAGGAGGGAAGGAGGTAGAAAGAGGGCAACAGACAGAGAGGGAGACTGAATTAAGGAGGGAAGGAGATAATCAGCGTTATAAGCAGACACACACAATATCTGAAGACGGGAAATGGAGAAAGAGAGGCACATACAACAGTGAGAGAGAGCAGAAGAAATACTGACAAGGCAGAAGCTGGAAGAGGAATGGAATAAAAGATAGACAGTGAGAGATTTGAGCAGAAATTGACCCAGAGACCTGCATCAGGCCATCTACAATGTAGAGGACATTACCATATATGTGGCAGAGAGAGAGAGAGAGAGAGAGAGAGAGAGAGAGATGCAAACATACACAGCATCACTAAGCAATCACACGCATTTATTAGCCCTGCAGTAGTAAAAAGCTAAAAGAAGGAGGTTTGTTGTGAAAAGTAAGAGGGTTAAAAAAGCAAGCACTGCGTATAGGCAACCCGCTGCAGGCAGTATGTTATATTAACAGTGACACTAGCAGAGTGGAGTCTAAGGAACCCGGTACAAACACACACACTTACAGTCACAAACACACACAGTCACACGCACACACACGCAGAGCTGCAGTGGCCATGCTGGGACATTAGCGATGACATTGAGACCCAGACTAAACCGAGACAACAGAGACCAGAGTCTGTGGCCGGGAAGACATGCAGCAAGAGAGATGGACTGAAGGAATGAAAGATAGCCATACCGTGATGGAGGTGAACAGGAAGGCAGCAGAGGAGAGTGAGCTTGTCTCCAGGCAAAAAAACGCGGGAGGGGAGGCAGAGGGGGGAGTGGAGTAAGCGTAAGAACACGGAGATGAGTGAAAAACTGAACAGGAGAATCACAGGGTCAAAGAGGAGTTTTAAGGGAGGATGAAAGGGTAAAAAAAGATAAAGGAAATGTGCAGAAAAAGAGGAGCAGGGGAAGTGAGCATGGAAGTTTGAAAGAAGGAAAGGAAGGGAAGAACGAGCAAGGCAGTGGTGTAGGAGAGGGAGCAGGCATAGAGTATGAAGGAATGACACTAGAGGTACAAGCCAAAACCACGAGTCATTCTGGTCATTAAGGAATCAACGTCAATTTGAAATGTAGGGTGAGTTTTTGTTTCACCATTGAAATATCAAAGAAAAGATTGATGCTGTTAACAACTTTATATAAATATACATAGAGAGAAGGTAACTAAAATGAAGTTAAATAACGATAGAGAGTGGTAATATAGTAATTAAGAAGAAGGAAGATAAGATGATGATAAGGTGATGTTCAGGTAAAAAGTCTCAGAGGTGAGAGTTTCCAAAGATACTAAATTTAGGGGGAAATGTGTATAAAATAATGCACAAGACATCTCAAATATTTCCATTAAATGGAAGGGTGCAGCCATGAATATTTCACTCTGTGTAAACATCATTTACAGTATAAATGAAGAGCTGGAACAAGCTTATACAGAATATATACTGTATGTGATGACTGACAAGGGAAAAACGGTATGTTAAGTGGCTAACTTCTTTACCACCTTTCACATAACTCTTCGTACAATGCCACACAAGAACCAGCAAGCAAATCAGACTGACTTATGGTTTTTGTTGTAACGTTGAACTCTTTATGCTTGGCAGATGGGAGGGGAAGAGAAGAACAGAGGGATAGGGGAGAGAGGGGAGAGAGAGATGTGGAGGGACAGAGGGAGAGACGAAGAAGGAAGGAAAAAGCTGGGAAGCCACCTGTCAGAAAGGGGGCCCCCAATGATTCTCGCAGCACTTCCTCCCCTTTCCTCCCCCCTTTCCCCCCTCCCTCCCCCCTGTCTCACCTGCGCCTCGTTCTCCTTTAGCAGCCTGCGCGCGCGTGCCCCCCCAGGGTCGTCGGTCACGTTCAGGATCACCACACTCTTCTTCTCCCAGCCGATGAACGAGCCGTCGGTCAGGCCCTCCACCACCGACAGAAAATCCTGATAGCCATGGTGACGCGTGGACACCACGGAAAAGGATGTCCAATCGTACTCCTCCAGCACCTCAAAGATGACCTCCAGTTGGAGGGCAGTAGAGGAGCTGAACTGGAGAAAGATGGAACCTGATTCCTGATTTGGGAAAGAAAGCAGCAGATTTGGTTTAAAATATCACTATAAAATCCATCCTCTGTTGTACTGTGTCTAAAATGCAGCTAGGATACAATGAGTAAGTAACAGACAGCATTTTCACTACAAAGAACTACAACTCTCTGGACTCCTCCATCTTTATGCACAACATCAAGGCATCACGGGGCTTGAAGTTCTTTTGGAGCAGCAGCACTCATGCAGCCGCAGGGCTAAAACAGCTAGCACGAATTCTCCTATGACGTCCAGAAGGGAGTGTTTCTAAAAAGTCTGTTCAGGGGATGGGAGGGGATGAGGACTAGGCGAGGGTACATCTTCAAAGGAAGTTCATCAAAGTGCTACAATTTAATTCCTCAAGAGTAAATGGTTAAAATGTTATTTGTAAGCACAAATGCAATGCCTTTTTTTTCTTTTTTTCCCCTTGTTTGGTGGTGAAGATCATGTGACATTAGTTTGTCTGATGCGTACACACTTGCACACAAATGCACAGTACACACACATACACACTTATTCCCTCGTACACACACCCATGTCTGCTAATTGCCTCCCTCCCAGGAACATCAGAGGCAGAGCGACAGCCCCAGTTGGTGCCATTTACAGATCAAACACCGCAGAGTTTCAGCAGATCAGCAACCCTGACCTTCAACTTCCCCTCTGTCCCACCGGCACTTGCCCAAACCTTTTCTTCACAGAGAGGATGTGCGACATTGTGACATTGTAAGTTGTTATGGCAATATAAGCAGCTCTCCCTTTATACTCCATTCATAGAGCTGTCAATCCATACTGCTTCAGTATACAGCACACACCTGATTAACATTGCTCCACTCGCATTTGGAGCTACACAATCACACGTCTGGGACATCTGCCCTCTTGTATTCCTCTGATTCTCTCCTCTCTCTCACACACACGCACACGCACACACACACACACACACACACACACACACACACACACACACACACACACACACACACACACACACACGCACAAGCTGCAAACACTTCCTCTTCACTCTCCCACCCCAATCCCAACCTCCCTCCTCCTACCTGTGGCATCCTCCCCAGCCCCGCTCCCCCTCCTACAGCCACTATGGGCAGTCCTGTTTGCGCAGAGACAAACTCCAGCATGGGGGCCAAAGGACCCCAGGCAGTGCGAGGGGGCCGCTCCTCTTCATAAACCAGACCCTGCAGGGGCCGCGCCGCCAGCAGCTCACACAGCTGGGACAGCACCGTTTTAGGACTACTGTCATTCACCTGCGAGATGATAGAAGCAATGAAGAAAGGAGGAACAAAGATAGAGAGGGATAAAGACAGGGAGACAAATAGAGTTGACCAACTAGGGCAGCGTGTCTTGACTTTGTGCTATTCATATGGAAAGTGTCTGTAGTATGCATGACATGTCTGGCTAACAATACAAACTGTGGTCAAAGAGCAGAGCCAGACAGCCGCTCATTCAGCAGGGCCCACATAACGGCAGCAGTGTGCTGCTCATTCAGCTCAAATAATGGGAGTGAGTATGAATAATGGATGGTCATTGTTATTCCCTTCCTTCAAGTAAGGCTGGATGAGCAGTAGGTAGAGGAGACAGTGTCCAACCTGTAGCCAGATGACGTTAGCAGAGCCCCATTGGGTGATCACACTCTCCCTCAGTGAGGTGTGTACCCGGCCAAAGCCAGGGTAGAACACCCTTCCCCCAGGCCCCGCCACCGCCGCCTCAGCCTGCACCGTAGCACCGGCGTGGATCACAGCGATGTTTAAGTTCATCATGGCCCCTGCATCACGCTCCCGCGGGCCGGACCGGAGCAGGAGGTTGGGGGAGGCGTCCACCAGACCTGCCCACTCTGCCAGGACCAATAGGAGAGAGAGAGTAGGTATGGCGACCATGGCAACCTGCCGAGGGGGGGAGGCAAATATATATTGCACGAAGAGAGGGTGCCTGAAAGAAAGAGAGAGAAGAAGAAGGTGGAGAAGAAGCAGGGGAAGAATAGATCAAGTTAGGTGTTTTTGTTTTCTATAAGGTCCAGTACAGAGCACAGCAAATCAACAAAAGGAAAAGAAGCAAGAAAGAAAAAAATAAGGTGTAGACAGAGAGAGTGAAAAGGAGGAAGAGAGAAAGACAGAAACTGATCAGAGATTGCATACAGGCAAGATGGAGTAATGAATTCTGAATCCAATCATGGGGTAATAAAAGTTAGCTTTGGCTGGAGAAAATGCTGGACGAGGAATACGGAATGCAGAGGGGGAAAAAACAATAGAGGGAAGTAAAAGAAAGCAAGACAGAGAGAAGATGAAATGGGTGCTATTTAGGCTGCAGGCTGAGAAGGAACAATATGAGGAAAAATAGAAACTGGCCGTTAGAGGGAAGGAGAGTGAGAGGGAGAGAGAGTTAATAGCAGACAGAGACAAAGATGGGGGCGGAGGTGGTTATTGTGCTGCATGAATGATAACAACAATTAAGATCACTGTAAACACACTCACCCTCACACAGCTGCATCCGCGCACACATGCATGCAAGCGTTTGAATATACACATGCACTCACAAGATAAATGCATAGCTACACTATGCCTGTAGAGCAGCTTAATGATAAAGATATATGAGGGTTAATGCAGTGCACACAATATATACACACAAACAACCACACGGAAAGATAATGACTACCTGGGAGATAGCAGGGTTAATATGTGAGCCGCACACACACACACAAAAAAACACTACATCATTTTCAATTTACTTCTGGTTCCAAATGTGCCCTCCTTCCCTTTCTCCATTTCCTTCTCACTTTGTCCCTTCTCCCTCTCGTGCTCTGTCTTTTCATATTCCCCATCCTCCCTATTTTCATGGCTTCAGGTACCAAACACTATTGCGTTGATTAAGAGGGGCCTGCTTACATAATATTCTCCCTAAAGTCACTCTCCCTCTCTGCACCTCTATTTCCCTTCTCCTTCTCTCTATGTTTTTCACTCTGTCTTCATCCGACTCTCCTCTCTTTGTCACAGTCTGCCGATTCTCTGACCCTGATCAGTCTTTTGGATAGAAAAAAAGCGGATGGAGAAGAAAAAGTAACTGGAGGCATGAGAGAAAGGGAGCAAAGAAGGGAGGAAGCTGTGAAATGAGTAGAATAGAAAGGTACTGTAAATACAGGGCACATGACTTAAGATGGACTGAGTGATTGATTGAAGGAAGGAGGCCGGGTGGAAGAAAACGAGAAAAGGAGAAAAGGAGGACAAAGTGTGGTGGGATGGTGAGAGGTGGCATAAAATATGTGAGGAGAGTAGCAGGAAAATAAATATTGATTACTGTGATGTGTATACGTGTTTGGCCTAAACAAATACACTGCCAAACCTCCTGTTTTGAGTGACAAACAGGGCAGTGGGTATGTGTGTGTGGTGGTGTTTTGGGGGGGGGGGCTACAGAGAAAGAAGGAGAGAGCGGTGGAATGAGATGGAATGAGATGGAATGAGAGGGCGAATGAGGGAGGTGGATAGTTTTGGGTAAGAAAAAGAGATGGAGGTGTAGAGAAATAGGGAGAGACAGACCTGTTAGTAGGAGAGAGTGAAACGAAGAATGTAATAATGATAATGATGAATAATAAAGGGGAGAGGGAAAAACAGGGCTTTGTTGTTGTTTTTTGTTTTCTTTAAGGCGAGGAAGATGTGGCAGGAAAGAATGGGAAGGAAAGAGACGAGGAGAGAGAAAATGAGAGAGCCAAAGACGAAGCTGCAGGAATACGGTACATCATATCATTTGGTGGAGCTGTATTCCACAGTGCTGAGCTCTGAGCCATTAACTGTTAGGCCTGTCACTGTATTTCACTCTCATGAGGTGTTTACGTTGCACTGCTCAACCAGCGTGCTCCATTCCATCACAGTGACCCTTGTTGGAAGTGTGAACACAGTGTATTCTTATATACAGTATGCACTTTTCCTGCAGAGTGCAGTCTGCCTGTTATCGAACTGCCAACGTCTCACAGAGGCGCGCCACAATAAAGCAAAGCATATTATTATAATCAAATCCTCATCTAAATATATCTTACTATATAGTTCATTATGTGTTCCAATCTGTTAAATTCTGCGAACTGAATCAGTGAGGGGGCTCACAGTGAACACACACACACACACACACACACACACACACACACACACACACACACACACACACAGAGAAGGGTAAGGAGTGTGGGAGAGAGAGAGAGATTACTATTTCATTTGATTTGCTACCATAAATGAATCTTTTGTTAAAATGCAAATGTTCGCATTTTAGTATATTTTTCCCCCTTCTAGCTTTAAAAAATGATCCTCTCCAGTCTTTAAAGCTGCTTCTAATTCAGTAGAGTGTATTCTGCATATATATATTTGGCAAGGGACTGCCTCCAACCCAGGGAATGTTTAAATTGGGATAAATTAGTCGAAAGATGATTAGATGTCTGTTTCGCTAAACGGGATTCAAGGTAAGGAATCAGTTAGTTATTGAGACATGAATAATCATTTCCTAAACTTGTGTGATTCATCAGGAACATTGCCAGGATTTGACCATCACATGATACATTATTATTGGGATGATAATGTGTTTATTTTGGTTATTTGGGACTAATCAGGACTGTGTTGGCACGATAAATATTGCAATGTATTCTTTTCTTGAATGTGACTGCATGAACTACAAAAACAAAAAGATGGAATTGAAAACCTTTCAAATTGTATGAGTTTTCATGAATCTTTTGAGTACTTTCTTTGATGATTTCTTTAGACTTTCATCATGGTGCATGCATCCTCAATCATCATGTGCCTTCTAAATCATCATATCAATATGTATTTGTATTGTACAATGTTGATGTCTCAATTTGTCAATCACTGTAATAAGCAGCTGACTGTATCTACAGTGTAATTATTTTTCCGCTGAGCCTGTTTAGTTTGTCTTTTTAAAACAAAGAACATGGCATTTACAGCACCACCAAAGCTGGCGTACATGCCAGCGACTGTTAGAAGCAAACTAAAAACACCTTCAGGAATATTTACAGAGTACTTAAGAGCAGGAATATTCTCAGGCTGACAGAGACAGCTAATCAAAAAGATGAGAGAAAAAAACATTCAGACAGGCAAGCCAGTCTCCTTTTTGTCTTCCAATATTGCCAGCCAGTATTTCACAATCATAACACATCTCATCGTTGGCTTAAACATTTCATAACACTGCATTATAGGCTCACTGTGATTGCATGTGATTGAATGAATGGCTTCTGCATGTGCAGCTTTTGCAACAACTTCTTCACTGCAGTTTTCTGTAGCTGAAGGCAACTCAACTTCTTCGTAAGTATATCCGCCTATAGAGGATTACAGTGAAGCCTATATTATTCCTGCAAACTCTAAAGAGACAAAAAAAAGAAGTTGTATAGCCTCTAAACACAACATGAAAAATTGATTATTGGTGTCAGTGTGATGGTAGAAGAACAATCACAGTGTTTTAGAGTATCAGATCCCCTCCTTCCCCTCAACTGTACATGCTACAGCTGCAGCGAGCGCCTGCGGTGACTCTGGAAGAGAGTCAGGAGAGAGGAGGGAACCGCTCGGGTAGAAGTCAGTTGCTGGCATCCACGCCTCTCTGAGCCCCTCTCCCACTGAACTCCAATGGAGGCAGCGTGCCAGACCTTGTGCTGCATCGGATCTGCTGGGGGAAATGTGAATGGGGAAGGAGTCTGAAGTCTGGAGTGTGGAGTTGTGGAAGTGCAGTGTTCAGCGTTGTGTTTACCCCACGTCGGCGCTCTGCTGCTTCATTCCATTCTGTCATGCAGAGTAATGGACCTGCTCCCTGCTGCCTATGGCACAGGCTACACTGAATCAGCTCAGGCAGCTTTCAACAGCCAACACAAAACACCTGAAATATATGCAGGCTAATATATAGTCTACTGTACACCATTAGAATAAATTGCAGTGTCTCTGTGAGTCACTGTAAGTGCCTAGAATGAGAAACCCGGCCCTGAAGATGAAGACTCCATTTTTTTTTTCTTCTCCATTCGTCCACAATTAAGACTGCAGTGTGCTCGCGAACACTGCTGCATGTAGCCTCGATAATTTCCTTGGGTCCATAGCTGTGCTATAGTAAAAGATAAGATAAGGTACAAGCACAGTGTGGTACCCACAGTGTGCATACATGTGAGTGTGTCAATATCTGTGTGCGTGTGTGTGTGTGTGTGTGTGTGTGTGTGTGTGTGTGTGTGTGTGTGTGTGTGTGTGTGTGTGTGTGTGTGTGTGTGTGGGGTAATATGGATGGCAGTGTGGGGGAGCGGAGGAATGAAGAGAAGAGTGCAGCTGGAGCTCAATGCTCCTCGTGTTAATTGGCCCATACTTCAATCACAGCCACTGGAGTGTGTCCTCTCTGACGGAACATATCCTCTCTCCCTCTCTTTCTCCCTTCCCCAATCTCTCTCTCTCTCTCTGTCCTGCTGCACTTGTTCACCCACTCATCCACTTGCTCCCATACTCTCACTTGACACACACACACACACACACACACACACACACACACACACACACACACACACACACACACACACACACACACACACACACACACACACTCCCTAACTCAGTCTGTCTCACTCGGTCACTTGGTCGGTTTCACTTATTCATTCATTTTTTTCATTCAGTCAGTCACCTCACTCTGCACCATCTCACTTTCACCAACTCTCCTTTCCTCTCTCTTTCTCCATCTCCTCCCACAACTCCTTGCCTTTTTTTCCTCCAGCCTTCCCCATTCTTTCCTTTCACATGTCTTTGTCCTGTACTTCTTTCACTCTCTACTTCCTCCCCTCCCTCACTTCCTCCTTTTCTCTCTCTTTGATCACTGTCGAGTACAAGAGCCACCAGGCAGGCGAGCGCCTCTTGTTCCCATTGTGCACAGTGAGCAGAGTGATCTGCGAGTAGCGCAGCGTGCATCAGCAGGGCGTACAGTACTGTGTGTTTTTACTGCATGGCTGTAAACAGCAGTAGTAAAGCCTGCTGCTGCTGCATCCCTCGGACTTGATAGCCGTGGCTAACATAAGCCATTCTAGTGACACGACGACGGAGCCATCTATCAAACCCTGTGACACCAGGCCTTCACAGGGAAACCCAGCACATTATATTTGTAAATTACACATGCCACAGGCTGATGACCAGATAAGAGCTTTTCGCTTTCATAAATGTTACACCATTTTTTTTATGTGAAACAGTTAAATTTGAGGGGCTAGCTGATATGGAAATTGACTGTTACGCTCTTATTTCTAGTATTCTGTTCAACAAATAAATACTGTAGAAGGTGTAAAATAAATCTATACTGTGTTGTACCTTCGCATTCTGTACCGTATCTACCTACAACTGCAAAAGATTATATTTTATATAAAGCGTACTGTTACAGGATAGGGGGAAGTGAAATCTGCATTTGTCTGCATGACACTCGTTCCTAACTGGTATTCTCCATTCATCCTTTTGTATTTTGTAACCTTTTACAAGAACAAAATGAAACCTTAACATCCAGCTTTGTTTCTTCACCGCAAAAAAACAGCATTTTATTCTGACATTTCAAGATGTCCCTTTAATTTCCACGTGGACGCACAAAACAGGCTCTCTAAAGTTCAGAGTATCTTGCCATTTAATTCAAATGTTTTTTTTTTTCATGGGTTCGGATTAAACACTTCTGCCAAGAGACAGTGTCAATTAATTGGACTTCACTTCCGTACATTCAGGGGATAAATTTCATTACTTGAATGGGAGGACACTCCTTGTTTCTCTTCCCTCTATGGATTGATGGAAACGAGATGAAGCTGACCCTGTACGTTGCCACTGTGTAGCACTAACAATTCTCTGACCTCATTTTTTAACAAAAAAGAAAATGTCTTAGTCCTAACCACTGTGGTTTTTGAAACACCAGACAATAAATCGCATAAATATTACTGAAATATGACATTGCCACATCTCATCTCTCTAACACATAGCATTCAACTCAGGGTAGATATTTACCTAAGTGTGTAATTTTGCTTTAATATAACCTTGCACATCTAGTAATCGCAATAATGGTCGAAAATAAACTAACTGTCAGTTGTTTTACTTTGCTTTGTAATACAGCGTTGGCAACTTTAATTATTCTCTTCAGTGTGTGTGTGTGTGTGTGTGTGTGTGTGTGTGTGTGTGTGTGTGTTATCTTTCAACCCTCTGTTATTCATTTAATCCCCAGGACATTGCAAGCTCACACATTATATTTATTATTTATTTCTGTTATACAATTATTTTTGCATAAACAACGTCAATTTGGGTATGAATGATGGGAAGAATTTCAATACTGTCTATTTTGTCTTCTCTCTCCCTTACACACACACACACACACACACACACACACACACACACACACACACACACACACACACACACACACACACACACACACACACACACATCCATTCAGAAAACATCAGCTACCCTCATGACATAAATATCAGTAAGGTCATATGCTTTCATGTGGAAAGGCCAGTGTCTGGGGATCTTGCATCAGGAATTCACATAACAGCATGTAGGGTATTAATTCAATAAGCCTAACTGGCCTATACTAACTTCCCTTGAATGAATAAAAATTGTTTTATAAGGAGACTACATAGTTTGTATGCCCACTGCCAATGCTTGTATAATATAAGTACTTACTTTAAGGTCGGCCAAAGAGCAAGAATATTTCATTCCCCCACCTCAACACCTGACATCTAATACAGCTGGGAGAATAAGGACTGCAGCGCTGCTCCCTGGCCAGCCCCCTCTGCTCCAAAATTGGCTATAACCACATAATTTACTGGATTATATAAATTGTTTTCTGTAATTGCTTTTCTTCCTGAATCCTCTGTCAAGATATCCTTACAATGCACGACCTGGGGGATTATCTTATTATGTTTGTTTTAAAAGGAATCATTTCTCACAACCTTTTACAAGCATCCAGAAACTCTGAGGGCTTTGTGTTTGGGGGAAAATAGCTTCAATATCACAGCGCTATCAATGCAGTGCAATCATCTAAGAATAAACATGAATTCATGCTGTGTATCAACATAATGTACTGTACATTCATGAATGAAAGCCTTGGCTGATTGTTGTTGTTAAAAAAGCATTGAGATTGAAATCAGGAACAAATTGGATGAAAGATTTTCTGCAGATGGGATGAGACAGTATATAACTCTGGGAATCTTCAGAATTAAGTGGAATTATGTTAAGGCACGGAACAAATGCTAAGTTTTTTAACAATAACATTAAATTGATTATTTTCTCATTCCATCTCAAGCCAGTCGCAACGCCACAGTGTTGCTCTACTTTGCTTGCACCAGCGCTTCCATTAATTCCTTCATTGATTGGCCAGACACTGGGATCACCTAGCCAGATCTAAATCAGTCACTAATTAAAAGAGCAAGATGAAAAGCAACCGACACTGCAGCCCTTCAGGACCTGTAAGGTGAACATTCTGTAACAACTGCAAACTAGGAAGCTGCTCAAGACTCTCAGCAGAAAAAATCACCTAGCTCTGCATAGTAATGATTCACAATCTTAATCTGGGGATAAACAGATTAAACTGGTGTAGGAAACCTTCACTGATAACTATCGCGCCTTTGTACAAGGTCACAGCAGGTGCACACACACACACACACACACACACACACACACACAATTGCACAAGCAGCTGGCATGTACAGACTTTACACATAAGAAGGAATACAGTCACATATACACATACGAACCCAAACATTTAACAACATTTAGAATAAGGGAGAAACGGTAAACTAGTCCCTTTCAGTAGAAGGTGCCACATGTTGCTGAAGTCAAGCCGGATTCTGTCTGCTTAAAATATAACGCTGCAATGTCACAATGTTGTGTAGAGGTTTCAGCTGCGTTCACAGCACATCTGGCTCTGCCCCCATTCATAAGCAAAGGTGTTAGAAACACTTCTGTCAGCCTATCCTTTAAACGGTGGTGGATCAGTTTGGCTCAGGAAATGCACTCGCGTGCAAGCAGAAGCCCAACAGGGGAAGAGAAATTTGAGGATTGAGACCAGTGAAGGTTTTTTTGCACAGCCTTAGATGATTCTCAAGAGTAAAAGGTAGTGAGAGGTTAGTGAAGGGAATGTCAGAACCCCACTGTGTTGTCTTCACACTGACAAATCTAGAAGCCCATTAATCCTGTGCTGTTTGTTTTGCAGCAACAAATATAAAATATCTGTTTTTTTTTTTTTTTCCCAAGTCTTGACACATGAAGCAACAGTATCTCATCAGAGAGGTGTTCAGTCGTCTAAGATGGCCATGACGGTTTTACATCATATTGTAATGAACGTAATTACGAGCTGCCGGGAGGGGGGAAGCATTCATGTCCTGAGATATCACAAATTTCTGACAGCTATAATTTTCTACTTGGTGAAAAGAACTACACAAGTGTAAAAAAAAAAAAACTAGTGTCAAAATGGCTGCATAGCCACCTATCGCTGACAGTTACATCTAAATAAAATCCTATGTTAAAATCCTCCAAGAACCTCTGACATCTTGGCCGACATTAGTGTCTTTTAGAGGCTGTAGCCGGCTCTGTTTCAAAGCTAGAGTGAAGACATTGGTATCATATGAAACTAGACGACCTAAGGCTAGCTTGTCAGGAAAAGGGGCTTATACAACGCTCCAAACTTAGGCTACATTTTGGCGAGGGAAGAATTGGCTCAGGTCTTGGCATCTTAATATGTTTTATGAAGGGATTTTTGACCATTTTTATCAATTTTCGAGTGATCAAAAATGTTTACGTTTTGCACTAAATCTGTTTTACAAATGGTATCAACCCAAAAATTGCTGCAACAATTTATAAGACATAATTGAGCATGGAGAGACCATCATATACTTCCATCATAATGTTCTTTGCCTTTATACACTCTAAACTTTCAAAATTTAAATAGGAGCCTAATAATGTTTATTACATATGACTAGAACAACTTGACACAGTGCTGAGCTGCATCACAGCTTTCAGATGATGTATACCACCTCTATGTGGCATATACTGTTGCCCTGCTATCTCCCCCTAAAGATCCCCTGTCCTACCCTAAAAAGACAAAAATGGTCTATGGTGGGTCGCTAAGGGTCAAGAAAAGCCCCTTGATTAACACATTAGAAGATTAATAAAACAATATAAATCAACATAAACTATACATTGTTTCTGGCTTACTTTCTTAATAACCCCACTAAATATATGTAGCACAATAAATATAGATAATCTGGGCTTAATTTTATTTATCTGTCGCAACAGACCAGCTTGGAATAATGCGTGAAGAATGCTCCCAAGTTGCAATGACGAGTGCTTTTCCTGTTCTTACCACTCAGCTAATATGATGAGTCAACATTATCAAGTGTCTGAAATCACACAGAAGGTCAAGCACTCATGAATATGAATGCATACATACAGACTCAGAAAATAGTGCATCTTCACAAAGCGACACAACTGTGTAATTGGAACTGTAATCAGCAGTCTTAATATTTTGGTATATGACAAAGCATCCAGTGCCAACAATTGATCTCTTTGCTATTTCCCATCACTGCTCGGTGCAAAATGTGTAAACAAGTCTCTTTTTTCCCCAAAGCTGCAGCCTTTGACAGAGAATATGCCACAGTTAACACTGAACAGATCACATAGCAATCAACTTGATAAGCCCGATCAGCACCAGACCAAGGTTGGGAGTCATTTATTGACTCATTCAAAAAAATGTATGGAAATTGCTCTTACATAATTAAAAAAGAGAGCATTCACTCCTAATCATCTTTCAGGAGAGACTTCGATACGGAATTTTTTTTTCAATTTGAATGATAAAACATCACAACCTCAACTGAGAAGAAATTAAACCTGACCCTGAGTCGGACTACCTGCATCCCAACCAAATTGCACATTTTGTTCTTTTCAGTGTCAAAAACCAGGATAGGATCTGCAAGACTCTTTCAAATCACAAGGCCAGTTTTAGAAGCTGGAGCTATTTACATGCAGAGATGAAGCACATTAAAACCAAGCCCAGGAACATCAAACTAGCTTCATCAGAGGCTTTCTTCCATCTCGGCGCTGACGTTCCCTCTTCCCTCCTTGTCTTCCCCTCCTTGCTGTACTGTAGATAACACGCTGTGCAAATTCCATTCAGGTGCAAACGCACATATTTGCATTTGTAACAGCTGTTCATGACAGAATTCCACATTCAAACTGGAAAGAAAATAGAGCAAAGCTATTTTTATATGAAGTGATAAGGCAATAAAACAGGTTCAACTTTGCACCTGGTACATATCCGGCACAGTCACTCCCAGAACAAAGCCTGCTATAAATGCCAGTGCCTGGGTTCTCTGAGAAGAGAATGACAAAGGGTTTTTAACAAAGCTGGCCCTCATGCAGCGCAGGGAAGTCTCACAGATCAGGAGGCATGACACAGCAGCCCAGGGTGACATGCGACATGGGCCGCATACATGGCTAACATAGCTTTTATGAATGCCCCCATTTCCTCTTTTTAATAACCACTTATGCTGTCATTTCCTGCCCCATCCATCATAGTGAAGGACCGCACCACACTGCTGCAAAACGCTTCGTACCGCAAAACATTCCTGTACATCTCTCCATCTGCTTTCATTATTTCTCTTCATCCTCTGTTCCTGTGTGTGTGTGTGTGTGTGTGTGTGTGTGTGTGTGTGTGTGTGTGTGTGTGTGTGTGTGCGCACTGAAATATACAGTGCAATGTCTGTATGTGGATCCCATGGGCAAGATCCCAAGGTCCTTTCTCATCCAAAACTGCGACTGGTGATGTGTTTGTGTGCAATATGCTATTCATTGTGTGCATATTTTTGGGTTTGCGCTTGGTGTGTGTGTGTGTGTGTGTGTGTGTGTGTGTGTGTGTGTGTGTGTGTGTGTGTGTGTGTGTGTACGCACTGAAATATACAGTGCAATGTCTGTATGTGGATCCCATGGGCAAGATCCCAAGGTCCTTTCTCATCCAAAACTGCGACTGGTGATGTGTTTGTGTGCAATATGCTATTCATTGTGTGCATATTTTTTGGGTTTGCGCTTGGGTGTGTGTGTGTGTGTGTGTGTGTGTGTGTGTGTGTGTGTGTGTGTGTGTGTGTGTGTGTGTGTGTTTGTGTGTCTGACTGCATACCCATGGGTATCTGCCTGAGTGTACTTTCTGAGAGTGTGTGTGTGCGGCTGTGTACTGCATGCAGCCATGTGAAGCTGTGCGCCTCCTAGCTGCCTCCAGACTTGTATTCCCAAAACAAGCCTTAGGGCTTTGGCTCAGGTTTGTGTTTTTGTGTGTGTGTGTGTGTGTGTGTGTGTGTGTGTGTGTGTGTGTGTGTGTGTGTGTGTGTGTGTGTGTGTGTGTGTGTGTGTGCGCACCTGTTTGATAGTTACTGTGTGCAAGCAGTGCACGCTAAATTCTCCCTCACTATTCTGTGCGTTCGTACCTGTCTGTGTGATTTTGTTTATGAACATGTCTCTCTGCCAACCTGTCCATCTGTCTGTCTGCTGCCTTCTCTACCTGTTTGTTAAATGGCTTCCTGTCATTCCATCTTCAGTATGTGTTTGACTGTCTTTGCTAGCCCCCGTCCAGAGTTGGGCTGTAACTAGGCACGGCACTTCAGGGTTGCTAAACCACAGCAGCTGCCACCTAAGTGAAAAGAAACCCTCATATATGGAGTTCAGATGATATCATAGTTATTTCTAAGTTTTCAATTAATTTTATTTTCATATTAATTATTGCCATACATTATACATTATGTCGTAATTTTCTTATTGTCATTTTATCTTTTATTTGACTAATGTAACTAACTAACCTGTTTTAACCTATATATGACTAATAAAACTTACTGTACCATATTTCTTTCTGAAAAAGTGCTCTTTAATCACATCCAAAGCAGCACTTGTAACTCTCTTAGCAATTGGTTACTATTGTAATTCAGTATGTGAATGCAGCTCTTCACACACAACTCTGAAAACTTGTGGTGAACTGAGCTCCACAAATGATGCCCGGGCGGTTTCTCATCATGGAAGATCATTTTTGTTTTTCTTCCAACTTGTCATAATGAAATACATCATAATGTCAGTATTATATCTAATTAGTGGTCTGTACTTGGAGTTGTCACTGAAAGCTTGGCAGCTGTGACAGAATCAGCAGACATTTGCTGTACCTTCACCGCCGTTACCATGAAAGTTGTTCAGATTGTTTTAGAGCTATTAAATATAACTATTGCTATATCCAACATTACTTTCTTAATTTTGCATGATTTTAACTTTAAATGTCACTACATGCAGTAAAGGAAGGAGTTCATGAGTCTTCTCTACTCTTACCTATCTGCATGTATGTAGGGCTACAACTGACATTCTTTTCATTATCGATTAATCTGCAGATAATTTATCGTTTAGTCATTGAAATGCAGTAGTGGAATGTAAATAAGAACATTTACTCAAGTACTGTACTGAAGTACAAATTTGATGTACTTTACTCAAGTCTTTTCTTTTCATGCCATGTTCAACTACTACTCTACTACATTTCAGAGGGAAATATTGTACTTTTTACTTCATACATTAATCTGACAGCTTTAATTACTAGTTACTTTACAAATTAAGATTTTGCCCACAATATACATGGTTTATAAAATACAAAATTATATTATAAATTAAACTACTCAACAATATATAGGCCTACAAGTAGAGCCGATCAGCCGATTAAACAAAGAACTGTTTTGATCGTTTTCAGTTTCTAAAATGTGAGGATTTTTCTGCATTGAGCGCTTTTACTTTTAATACTTGAAGTACATTTTCCTGATAATACCTACTTACTTTTACTTAAGTAACATTTTCAATGCAGGACTTTTACTTGTAACAGAGTATTTATACAGTGTGGTATTAGTACTTTTACTTAAGTAAAGGATCTGAATACTTGAAATGTCAAAAATAGTAAACACGTGCTATCACAAATTCGCAGAGCCCAAGGTGATGTGTTCAAATGTCTTGTTTTGTTTGACCTATGGGATGGGAATTGTGAACAGGTTCTACATTATCCGATCCATCAGATTTGTATGCCTCTGAGCTTATCAATTTCTGTTATCGATGCTGACATGTCTTTCTGTCAAACGTCAAACTCTACGCAGCTGGAAACTTGCAACAAGAAGGAGTCATGGCGGAGAGAAAGAAGCGGTCCAACGTGTGGCTTCATTTCACGAAGAAAGATGACAACAGTGCTGCTTGTAATGTCTGTCAAATTATCATTTTAAATAAGGATGTAAACCCCAGCAATATGCTGAAACATCTTTCTACACAACATGGGCTTAAATTCTAGAAATGCCATGTATTTGACAGTGCTTCACTATCACTATCCTATGTTAACTATAACCTATAGTTAAACCTATAATAACATTAGAGCTACACTTAGGAGTTTTTCTTTGACTAAGAAAACCTAAATGTGCACTGTGTTCAGACTCAGAGATAACAAAACAGTTGAAGTGGATTGAAGATGAATTGACGCTGAATACCTGTTTAGGCCTACTTTTCTTCTACACAGATAATTGATCAGGAATAAATA